>NW_016889091.1:0-406 GCF_001698545.2 Rhinopithecus bieti | reverse complement strand
GGGCCGGGCGCGGTGGCTCAAGCCTGTAATCCCAGCACTTTGGGAGGCCGAGACGGGCGGATCACGAGGTCAGGAGATCGAGACCATCCTGGCTAACACGGTGAAAGCCCGTCTCTACTAAAAAACACAAAAAACTAGCCGGGCGAGGTGGCGGGCGCCTATAGACTCAGCTACTCGGGAGGCTGAGGCAGGAGAATGGCGTAAACCCAGGAGGCGGAGCTTGCAGTGAGCTGAGATCCAGCCACTGCACTCCAGCCTGGGCGACAGAGTAAGACTCTGTCTCCAAAAGAAAAAAAAAAAAAAAAAAAAAGAAATTGTAATGAGTTCTCTTGGCAAAATTCCATACAAGCAAATTACTGTCTCTCCAAAGCATTCCCACCACACTTAATTCATCATTCCCTGAACA
>NW_016889090.1:0-321 GCF_001698545.2 Rhinopithecus bieti | reverse complement strand
AAGACATTTATGCAGCCAACAAACATATGAAAAAAGCTTATCATCACTTGTCGTTAGAGAAATGCAAATCAAAATCACAATGAGATACCATCTCATGGCAGTTAGAAGGACGATTATTAAAAGTCAGGAAACAACTGATGCTAGAGAGGATGTGGAGAAATAGGAATGCTTTTACACCATTGGTGGGAGTGTAAATTAGTTCAACCATTGTGTAAAGCAGTGTGGTGATTCCTTAAGGATCTAGAACCGGAAATATCATTTGACCCAGCAATCCCATTTCAGGGTATATACCCAAAGGATTATAAATCATTCTACTTTAAA
>NW_016889089.1:0-326 GCF_001698545.2 Rhinopithecus bieti | reverse complement strand
GTGAGATGAATTCACTAATCAGAAAGCCGTTTCTCAGAAAGCTTCTAACTAGTTTTGTCTGAGGATATTTCCTTTGTCAGCATAAGCTTCAATGTTCTCTGAAATATCCCCTTTCAGATTCCAAGAAAACAGTGTTAGTAAACTGATCAACGAAAACAATAGTATAACTTTGTGAGATGAATTCAAACATCACAAAGCAGTTTCTCAGAAAGTTTCTTCTGTTTTTTTATCTGAGGATGTTTCCTTTGTAACCATAGGCTTCAATGTGCTCCCAAATATCCTATTGCAGATTCCACGAAGGTACTGTGATCAAACAGCTCAATGAA
>NW_016889088.1:0-1151 GCF_001698545.2 Rhinopithecus bieti | reverse complement strand
TGCTCTTACATATTTATTTCTTAGATTTTTAAAAAGCTCACCTACTGGAAGTTTTTAATAAACTGCAAATTTTAAAAATGAGTTTGTTCAAAATATTTATTACAAATATAAATATCTACCAAATTTTCAAATATTAAAATATTTTACTATTAGTAACCATGTAAGAAAATTGTTTTTTGGAGTTCTATGAAAAAAAAATGATATATAACGGCAATGTCATTGTTATACTTAAGAAAATTAAGACCAATTCCTTGGCATTATTTCGTATCTAACCAGTGTATCCTCAATTCCCCTTAAAATATCTATACTTTTGTATTTGATACTTGGTTCATTTAAATTAAGATATAAATGGATAGATTCAGACTTCCCATTTACTCATAGGTTTGAACAGATAATATATAAGACCTACTAATAACATCTGTTGATAAGTGTGTTTTATCTACCCCAATAGGCAGAGTTAATGTGTTTTGCTCTGATGCATAATCAGTTCTAGTCTAGAAAATTTTAGAAGCTTAAAGATTCTATATGGAAGAGTTTCAACAAATGTAATTTATTACATTTTGCATTGCATACGTTACAAAGGTTTAGTGTAGACAGAAGAGATTGACGTTTTCAACATTTTAAAATTCTTACATTAATTGTTCACATAAATTTTCTTCATCTTGTTTATTTCACACATAATATCATGCAGAAGAATGAAATTGGAACCTTATCTCACATCATAGACAGAATTCCACTCAAAATGGATAAAAGATTTAAACATAAGATTTGAAACTATAAATCTACTAGAAGAAAACATAGGGGAGAAACTCCACAACATTAATCTGGGAGATAATTTCTTTGATAAAACTTCAAAAGCACTGACAACAAAAGCAAAAAAAAGGAAAAAAATTATATCTAATTAAATATCTTCTACAAAGCAAAAGAAACAATTAACAGAGTGAAGATGAGAGGTGAAGCCAGCAGGACTTCCAGGTTGGGTGGGAACTTGGAGAACTTTTCTGTCTAGCTAGACAATTATAAAGGTACCAGTCAGCACTCTGTAAAACACACCAATCAGTGTTCTGTGTCTAGCTAAAGGTTTGTAAACGCACCAATCAGCACTCTGTAAAACACACCAATCAGCACTCTGTAAAATGGACCAATCAGCA
>NW_016889087.1:0-403 GCF_001698545.2 Rhinopithecus bieti | reverse complement strand
CTTTGTTAGATGAAGTCAAACATCATAAAGTAGTTTTCAGAAAGCTACTTTCTAGTTTTAATCTCAGGATATTTCCTTTGTTCCCATAGGATGCAATGCACTCCAAACTATCCCTTCTCTGATTCCACAAAAGAGTGCTACCAAACCGCTCAATGAAAAGAATAGTGTGACTCTGTGAGATGAACTTACACATCCCAAAGCGATTTCTCAGGAGGGTACTTTCCAGTTTTATGTGAGAATATTTTGTTTTCACCATAGGACTCAATGCACTCCCAAATATTCAACTGCAGATTACATGAAAACAGTGTTACCAAACTGCTCCATGGAAGGAAAGGTGTAACTCTGTGTGATGAATTCAAACATCACCAAGAAGTTTCTCAGAAAGCTTCTTTCTTGTTTTACC
>NW_016889086.1:0-1925 GCF_001698545.2 Rhinopithecus bieti | reverse complement strand
AGCAACTGGGTCACAGGACACAGGCAAGAGGTTAGGGCCCAAGTCAGGTGGCGGAGGTCAGCAAGCTGGACAGGAGTTACAGATTGCGTCCAAGGAAGGGTTCAAAGGTCAGGGGCCACGCGCACCTTGCAGTGACACTGCCCAGTTGTCTTGTTGCAGTTGGGATCAAAACCTTTGTGAACATCACAGTTGCAGGGGCCACAGGTTGGGCTCCCCACCAGCCCCGTGGGCACTGCTGGTCCATCCTGAGGGTACATAGCCAGGTAAGATGCCTCCATGGTATCCCAGTGACCCTCCCTGTCCCTGCCAGGTCTCCCCATCGCCTCAGCCCCAGCCTCTTACCTCTGCTCACAGTGGTGCCCGAAATAGCCACCCACACAGTCACAGGTATAGCCGTGGGGAGCTCCTGGGAGGTGCCGGCATGATCCCTGGTTCTGACAGGGGTTCAGGAGGCAGGCATCCACACAACCTGGGCCATAATAACCTGCAGATTGGGTCAGAAAGCTCAGGACCCTGGTCACAGAGCCTGGAAGGAAGCAGGCACCCGTCCCGAGTCCCTGCCTCCTTCAGGTTCCCCAGTCTTCATCATGGGCCCCTAACACCTGCCCAGGTCACCCTTCCCCAACCCTCTCAAGGCCCACCTGGCCGGCAGATGCAAGAAAAGGTCTGCCAGAGGTCCCGGCAGTCGGCGTGAGGTGGGCAGGGCCCAGAGGCACAGGCGTTGGTCATGACACAGCCAGGCTCCGCATTCACTCGGTGGCTGGGGGGTAGCAGGGCCGGGGAGCCAGAGGGTGTGGAGCCAAGCCACACCCCTATGGACACACAGCCAGCAAGGGGTGAGACTATGTTAAGGCACCTCAGCCTCAAGTACTGCAGAGCCAGCCACCCGGTCTGATGACCCCTGACATGCAGTCTTCTGAGACCCTCAAAAAACCTAGGCCTCAAAATATCCCCAATTTGGTACCCCGTGGGACTCTAATTGTACTGTTTCTGACACAGATTCCTAAAGGCCCTTGATACTCCAAGCTAGACTCCCACCTCCAATGCCACAGAAAGGCTTGAGCTAGCTCTCAAAGCTGGGTCATTCACCCCTCGCGCCAACCCCACTTGAATGCTGCCTTTCAGGTCCCAAGGAGCCTCTGACCTCTGACCCCTGACCCCTGACCCTAATGCCCCATATCACATTCCCATGCTGACCCCACCTGGATGCAGCCGACCAGACCCTGAGGATCCTCCTCCGCACTGCCGGGGGGCAGGCCTCCCACGTGGAGCTGCTTTACCTTCAGGCCCTGCAACTCGCTCCCCACCGCCATGGTGTCCTGGAGGAAGGGGGGCAGTCAGCACTGCGGGAGAGGGGCCTGATGAACCCGTCATAGCCCAGAGTCAATCTTGGCCTTCTTCTAGCCCTTCTAGACTGCCCCTCCCTCCTGGACCCACAGCAGACCTTAATATTGCTTGCTTTTGACCAGGGGTGGGTAGAGACTGGGGCAGAGACTAGAAGGGGCTTCTAGGGATCAGGCAAAGTGCTGGCTACAGAGGTTCCCCAAGACCAGGCCCCAAATCTGGCACAAGGATGGCCTGAGAGTGGACCAACCTGGCTGGTGGGGTGGGCTCAGTGCAAAGATATATGGTGGGGAACTGGGGGGAGAACATCAGACTTGGTGCAGTGGAGGGAACTGAGAGGAGCTGAACTAGAGGTGGGGTCAAATAAGGTGGATCTGGTTGGAAGGCTGAGAACAGACTACCCTGGGGTCAGAGGCCAGACCTGGAAGAGGCTAAAGTCCAGTGAGACCATGAGGACATGGTGGCCCCGCCGGCCACCTGGTTCCTCCTGCAATTCCAGCCGCAGATCGTGCCACCGGCCATCACTGACAGTCACCTGGTCCAGAAGGAGATGGGAAGCACGGCCCGAGCCCCTGGTCACT
>NW_016889085.1:0-1155 GCF_001698545.2 Rhinopithecus bieti | reverse complement strand
AAAGTATATAAACATTTAAAAAACTGTTACATGTTACCAGATGGTCCTGCCCCAAAAAATTGTATTAATTTTAGTGTCACCAATTTGATAGGTAAATTTTAACATTTTGTTTTAATAATTGGTAAGGTTAAACTTTTTTGTTTATTGGTAATTTATATTTAATCATAACTTTTAAAAAATCATCTAATACATATTCCATATTCCCATTTCCATAGTTGTCCCAAAATGTATTTTGTAACTTTGATGAAATAGCATCTAATCAAAGTTCACATGTTTAGTTATTGTCTCCTTACTCTCTTTTAATTTAGGTCACTTGTTTTATAGATTGTCCCACATTCTGAATTTTGTCTGTTTCTTGTGGTATCATTTAATTTGTTCTTCCATTCTCTGTATTTCCTGTAAACTAGAAGCTGGGTCCAGAGGTGGGATTAGATTCAAATTAAGTGTTTTGGCAGGAATAATTCCTAGGTGCTATCGTGTATTCATCCTACACTATATCCTCCTAATCAAATTAGGAGGCGTATATGACACTTAATGACAGGTTGTTCCACAAATAGTAATACTAAGTTTGTTAAGGTGTAAACTGCCATATCTATCCATTGTAAAGTACATTTACCCATTTGTAATTAGTAAATTATCTGTGGGGTGATGCTTTGGTACCATGTGAATATCCTGTTCCCCAACAACTAACTCTTCACCTGATTGCTTGAGCATTTATTGATGATCCTTGCTTGAATGAGCTATTGCACTGGGAGTTACATAGAAAATGTTCTTTTTTGGCTGGGCGTGGTGGCTCGTGCCTGTAATCCCAGCACTTTGGGAGGCCGAGGCAGGTGGATCATCTGAGGTCAGAAGTTCGAGACCAGCCTGACTGACATGATGAAACCTGTCTCTACTAAAATATAAAATTAGGTAGGCGTGGTCGTGGGCGCCTGTAATCCCAGCTGCTCAGTAGGCTGAGGCAGGAGAATCTCTTGAACCCAGGAGGCAGAAGTTGCAGCAAGTGAAGATCACGCCATTGCACTCCAGCCTGGGCAACAAGAGCAAAGGTCCATCTCAATGTTCATTTTCTGAATATATAACTTCTTCTACAGTTATTAACTAGCATTCGTTTATAAAGATTTTCTATTATTTTAGTATTACTATAACCTCATG
>NW_016889084.1:0-376 GCF_001698545.2 Rhinopithecus bieti | reverse complement strand
ACATCTCCTGGGATCTATTCTTGGCCTTGGCGGGCTTGATGTGGTGGTATGTGTGGGTGTTCCCTTTTAATTTGGGGTCCAGAGCTGTCTGAGGCCTGGACCGGTAATTATGAGAGCAGCACCATTTATGGAAACAGCCCTTGAAGCAAGCCAGTGATGAGACCCGGCTGGAAATACCTCAGCATGGAGGCCTGGGCCTGCCTGTAGGGGTACTGAGATTTCTGGGTGGGAGAAGCCCCTTCAGGACACAGAACCAACATGTCATGAGTCCCGCCCTCCCTTGGCCTGCAGAGGCTGTGGGGCCCAAGCCTTGTTTTGGGTCTGAAATGGGGCACCCCCTCAACCCCCGCCTTTGCTGCCTGTGGGACCAGCCAGG
>NW_016889083.1:0-961 GCF_001698545.2 Rhinopithecus bieti | reverse complement strand
AAACTGCATCAACTAATGTGCAAAAAACCAGCTAGCATCATGATGACAGGATCAAATTCAAACATAACAATATTAACTTTAAATGTAAATGAGCTAAATGCCCCAATTAAAAGACAGACTGGCAAATTGAATAAAGAGTCAAGACCCATCTGTGTGCTGTATTCAGGAGACCCATCTCACATGCAGACACACACATAGGCTCAAAATAAAGGGATGGAGTAATATTTACCAAGCAAATGGAAAGAAAATCAGAACAAAACACAACAAAATAGGGGTTTTAATCCTTATTTCTTAGAAAACAGACTTTAAACCAACAAAATCAAAAAAGACAGAGAAGGACATAATGGTAAAGGGATCAATGCAACAAAAGCTAACTATCCTAAATATATATGCACCCAATACAGGAGCACCCAGATTCATAAAACAAGTTATTAGAGACCTACAAAGATATTTAGACTCTCACACAATAATAGTGGGAGATATTTATACCCCACTGTCAATATTAGACAGATCAACGAGACAGAAAATTAACAAGGATATTCAGGACTTGAACTCAGCTCTGGACCAAGTGGACCTAACATACATCTACAGAACTGTCCACCCCAAATCAACAGAATATACATTCTTCTCAGAGCCACATAGCACTTATTCTAAAATCAACCACATAATTGGAAGTAAAACACTCCTCTGCAAATGCAAAAGAACAGAAATCATAATAAACTGTCTCTCAGACCACAGTGCAACCAAATTAAGACTCAGGATTAAGAAACGCACTCAAAAGCACACAACTACCTGGAAATTGAACAACCAGCTCCTGAATGACTACTGGGTACATAACGAAATTAAGGCAGAAATAAAGTTATTTGAAACCAATGAGAACAAAGAGATAATGTACCAGAACCTCTGGAACACAGATAAAGCAGTGTTAAGAGGGAAATTTATAGCACTAAATGCCCACATC
>NW_016889082.1:0-407 GCF_001698545.2 Rhinopithecus bieti | reverse complement strand
TGCAGGCTCCACACCACATGGAAGTTGCCAAGGCTTGGGGCTTCTGCCCTCTGAAGCCACAGCCCAAGCTTTATGTCAGCCCCTTTCAGCCATGGCTGGAGCAGCTGGGACACAGGGAACCAAGTCCCTAGGCTGCACACAGCATGGGGACCCTGGGCCTAGCCCACAAAACCACTTTTCCTCCTGGGCCTACAGGTCTGTGATGGGAGGGGCTGCCATGAAGGTCTGTGATGTGGCCTGGAGACATGTTCCCCATGGTCTTGTGGATTAACATTAGGTTCCTTGCTACTCGTGCAGATTTCTGCAGCCAGCCTGAATTTCTCCTCAAAAAATAGGTTTTGCTTTTCTACTGCATTGTCAGGCTACAAATTTTCTAAACTTTTATGCTGTGTTTCCCTTTTAAAACA
>NW_016889081.1:0-250 GCF_001698545.2 Rhinopithecus bieti | reverse complement strand
ATTTTATCTGAGGATATTTCCTTTGTCACCATAGGCTTCAATGTGATCCAAAATATCCCTTCTCGGACTCCCCAGAAACAGTGCTACCAAACTGCTCCATGAAAAGAATCGTGTAACTCAGAGACATGAATTAAAACATCACAGAGCGGTTTTCTGAAAGCTTCTTTTAGTTTTCATATGAGGATATTTACTTTTCCACCATAGGCTTCAATGTGCTCCTAAATATCCCTTCTGAGACATCACGAAAACA
>NW_016889080.1:0-369 GCF_001698545.2 Rhinopithecus bieti | reverse complement strand
GGTCGTGAGCATGGGAGGCGCACACAGTGCGTGGCACCAGCCAGCACGCGGCAGTCACAGCACAGAGGCCCACTTCTGCGTCCCGTGCTCAGTGACCACCGCCCTGTTTCTGATCCTGTCTCCAGTGTGTCATCAGGACCAACACCCAGAACCCAGGCCAGACCTTCTGGCTCTTCCACTCCACAGCCTTCAGGGGTCCCCACTGCCTGCAGAGGAAGGCTCTGCTCTTCACACCGTCCTGGGTCTCGTCTGCCTGAGTCATACGCATACTCACACCGGCAGAGAAGCACCACAGCCCAGATCCCCACCTACCCAGGCTCCGCATCCTGCCCCTGCCCCATGCATCCCAGCCCAACTCCCAACTCCCCA
>NW_016889079.1:0-408 GCF_001698545.2 Rhinopithecus bieti | reverse complement strand
TAAAAAAAATAAGTAAATAGTAATGTTGTCGAAGGTTTTGTTTTTTTGTTTTGTTTTGTTTTTTGAGACGGAGTCTTGCTCTGTCGCCCAGACTGGAGTGCAGTGGCACAATCTCGGCTCACTGCAACCTCCGCCTCCTGGGTTCAAGCAATTCTCTGCCTCACCCTCCCAAGTAGCTGAGATTACAGGCGCCCACCACCACGCCTGACCAATTTTTGTATTTTTAGTAGAGACAGGGTTTTAACATCTTGGCCAGGCTGGTCTTGAACTCCTGACCTCGTGATTCACCTGCCTCGGCCTCCCAAAGTGCTGAGATTACAAAAAGCAGGTAACAAAAATGATACATTGGCGAGGTTCAGTGGCTCATGCCTACAATAGCAGCACTTTCGGAGGCCAAGGTGGGAGGAC
>NW_016889078.1:0-1565 GCF_001698545.2 Rhinopithecus bieti | reverse complement strand
CCACAGGTACCACGATGTGTGGAGCAACATTGAAGTAGTGCACCGTGGGGTGGTTGCCCACCATAGCCTGCACAAATATAACATATGTTTTACGCCAAAGGTGTGGTGGAATAGGTGGCCTCATTAAGGCCAGGCCCCAGTGGACTTTGTGCCCCTTTGGAGTTTATGTATCTGTGGAGACACAGGGTAGCCATATTTGTCAGTGAACTGGACTGACCGCTGTACCTGGGGTGGCCTTATGTGCCTGCCACTGTGCTTCCCACATTGCTCATGACCAGGAGGCACTACGTTCCCAGTTTTGTGAGTGTGGCGGGCCCCTTGGTGGCTCTACCCTTAGCTTTGACTATCCCTGGAGCAGGTGTCATCACTGTAGAAACGCACAGGGCACACAGCTTAGGCCCTGAATTACACCCAAGTCACCCTCCTCCTGTTAACCAATTAGGTTGATCAAACTAGAAAGGTGGTGCTGCAAAACTGGATGGACTTAGATATAGTAACGGCTGCCCGAGGTGGCACCTGTGCCCTTATAGGACACAATGTTGTACATTTATTCCTAACAATCAACAAAACATAACAGCAGCCTTGCAAGGGATGTCACAGGAGATTAAAGCAGTTGAGAACCTTACTGACAGACCCCTTCAGAGATGGTGGGCATTCCTGGGCTCCAGTCTACATTGGGCCCTGATAATCACAGGCAGCATAGCAGCAATATAAGTAGCAGGTTGTTGCTCCCTGTATTGTTGCTGTGGGCATGTTTCCCCACTAAGAAGACCCCTCAGCCTAGCAGGTGGAGTGTAAGGAAGATGGTTGCATGGCAGTCAAGAGCAGGTCGAGGTAGACATCCAGTGCAGGATGACACAGCAAGATTGGAGCACAGGTGCACAGTCCTGTGCATTATATAATCAGTTATGTAACCATGTTCTGATGGGCTCATCACTTGGTTCTGAGCCACTATTTCTGTGAGGTGCATAAATGTATCACTGACACTGTGAGAGGAGGTGGATAAAAAAGCCATGTCCCACCTGCCTATGGTCCCCAAGTGTTCTTTCAACTACCCGTCACCCATCCACCTTCTCCCCTTGAATCCTAGCTTGGGTTGGAACCTCACACAAATGCTATCCTATTTAAGCAGTCAAAACACTATGGTTATCACCAGTTCCACTAAGTTAATAGAGGAGATAATTGGGGCTTGAAAATGACTTGTTTATTGTTTAAGGTCATACAATGACAAAATAATAGAATCAAAACTCAAAGCTTAGTCTGACTCTAAAGTTCATATCTTAACCACTGGATTATTTAGGTTACTTTGCTTCCAAGCAATGAGTTGGCAACTTTTTTTTTTTTTTTTTTTGTAAAGGCCATAGAGCAAATGTTTTAGGCTTTGCAGGACATATGGCATCTCTCACAATTATTCCACTCTGCCTGTAACACAAAAGCAGCTATAGATAACATGTAAATGAATGAGTGTAACTGTATTCCAATAAAACGTTATTTAAAAAACAGGTGGTACAACCATGAGATACCATCTCACACCAGTTAGAATGACAATCATTAAAAAGTCAGGA
>NW_016889077.1:0-897 GCF_001698545.2 Rhinopithecus bieti | reverse complement strand
ATAAAAACTGGATAGAAGGTATCTGAGAAACAACTTTGTGATATATGCATTCCACTCAGGGAGTTATACCTCTTTTCTCACAACGCAGTGTTCGAACACTGTAACTGTGAACCTAAAATGTGATACTTTGAAACGCCTTGAGGACTCTGGCGAGTAGTGAAATGTACTGAAATAAAATCGAGGAAGAAGGGTTCCAACAATCAGCTTTCCGATATCTGCATTCACTTCACAGAGTTAATGCTTGCTCTCTGTTGCCCAGTTTTGAAACTTTGTCTTTGAAAATCTGGGAGGTCATATTTAGTGACGCCCAAAGGCTTGTGGTGAGCGAGGAAACGTCTTCCAATGAAACCTGCAGAGAAAAGTTCTGATCAACTGCTTTGCGATGTGTGTATTCGTCTCATAGAGTTAAACCATTCTTTGGATTGAGCAGCTTGAAATCACTGTTTTGTGGAATCGGAGGAAGGACATTTGGGAACGATCCTTAGAATATGGAGAAAGAAATATCCTCAGGTAAAATCCAGAAGGAAGATTTCTGTGAAACTTCTCTGTGTCGTCTTAATTCCTCTCACTCAGATAAGTCTCTCTTTTCATTGAGCAGTTTTCTACCCCTGTGTATGTTCAGCATGTGATGGGATATTACGGAGCACTTTGAGGCTAATGGTGAAAAGGAAATATGTTCAGACCGAAACTGGAGAGAAGCTTTCCGAGGAACTGCTTGGTCACGTATGCATTCCAGTCACAGTGTTATACCTCTCCTCTCATACAGCATCAGGGAAACTCTTTTTTTTAGAAACAGGTTCCAAGTGATATTTGGGAGCATGTTGATGCCGATGGTGAAAAGGGAAATAGCCTCAGACACAAACTGGAAAGAAGCTTTCTAGGAAACTACTCTGTGAT
>NW_016889076.1:0-897 GCF_001698545.2 Rhinopithecus bieti | reverse complement strand
CCCTGTACATAGTAATCACCCTTGCACCAGTGTCTTCTGATGGCAGGAAGACTGTGGGAGAATCTGATTGGTGTCAGTGTTTGAACCGGTGTCTTCCTTTGGACCCAATTGGCCACTGGTGCTTACGTCCTCACCACAGGCCAGGTCTATTCTGGGCCCCTAGAGGGAGCTGAAACTACCACAGGCCCTCCCAGGGGTGCTGGGCATTCTAGGGGTCCTGGTCAGGGTCGGTGGTGAGTGCTGCAAAGAAGGGTCTTCAGGCACAAAATCCTGTTGCTTTGAAGATGCTGGGAAGGACCCTCTGGGGTCTCGGTGCCCTCCCCTGGCATTTGAGGCAGGTCCAGGTCCTTCAAAGCCTGTGAGAGTTTGTGAGATGGAGGCGGGGATGCTGCAGCCCTGGCCTGAGCTGGGTCCCATCGGTGCCCTCTTCACATCGCATCCTCACACAGGGCAGTGGACAGACCACACTGAGTCCTGGGCTTCCACCTCCTGTCCACCCCAAGGCAGGAAGGCCAAGGCCCCACAGAAGCCCCTGGTTCACCCCAGCAAGTGGCATGAGTGGGTACGATGGTGTAAAACTGGCTTCTATAGAAGCTTTTCTACAACTCTTGTTTTCTCTTTTTTAAAATAATAAAACAGTAAATGAAGAAAAGATACAGAGAAGGATGTGACATGCCCGGGCCTTGGAGCACTCTGAGATCTCATCGCCAACACCACCGCCCACACCTCCATCCCGTCCTGCGCAGGCCGACACTCACTGACGTCAAAGGCTGCCTTCAGTGCCTGGATGTCCGTGGCCACTCCAGACACGCGGTAGATGCCCACCTCCTCCATGCCTCGGTGCTCGATCTCCTCCACACACTGGCGTACAATGTAGGGCACCTTGGACCTCTCTCT
>NW_016889075.1:0-955 GCF_001698545.2 Rhinopithecus bieti | reverse complement strand
ATGTAAAATGCTTGGTAGAATTCACCAGTAAACCTATCTAGGCCTGGTGCTGTTTCGAATGGTTTTAATTATCGATTAAATTTCTTTAACAGATATAAGCCTATTCATACTGTCTTTTCTTGTTTGTGTGAGTTTTGGCAGATTGTGTCTTTCAAGGAATTGTTCCACTTTATCTAGGTAATCAAATCATAATACTCCTTTATTATCCTTTTGTTTTCAGGAGATCTGCAGTAATGTCTCCTCTTTCATTTATAATATTTGTAATTTGTATCTTTTTTCTTAGCCTGGCTATGGGCTTATTGATGTTATTAATCTTTTCAATGAGCCAGTTTTGATTTTGTTGATTTTCTCTGTTGATTTCCTGTTTTCAATTTCATTAATTTCTGATCTAATTTTAATTTTCTTTACTTCTGCATATGTTGGATTTAATTAGCTCTTCTTTTCTAGTTTCCTATGATGGAAACGTAGATGATTGGTTTTATATCTTTCTGTTTTCCTAATATATACATTCACTGCTATAGATTTATCTATAAACCTGCTTTCACAATATCCTACAAATTTTGGCAAGTTGTATTTCCATTTTCAATTAGTTCAACTATTTTAAAATTTGTTTGAGATTTCTTCTTTGACTCATGTCTTATTTAGAAGTGCATTGTTCAGTCTCCAATATTTTGGAATTTTCAGCTTTCATTTTGTTACTGATTTGTAATTCCAGTGTGGTCTGAGAACAGACATTACATAATTTCAATTATTTTAAATTTGTTATGTTTTATGGCCAGAATATGGTCTATCTTGATGAATGTGTCATGTGAGCTTGAGAAGGATTTGTATTATGCTGATGTTAAATGAAGTGATCTATAGATTTCAATTATATCCTGTTCATTGATGGTGTTATTTATCATTATGAAATGCTCCTATTTATCCTTGAAAACTTTCCCTGCTCTAAAGTCTGCTG
>NW_016889074.1:0-1568 GCF_001698545.2 Rhinopithecus bieti | reverse complement strand
TTTACAAACCTTTAGCTAGACACAGAGCACTGATTGGTGCAGTTTTACGGAGTGCCAATTGGTGTGTTTACAAATCTTTAGCTAGACACAGAGTGCTGATTGCTGCATTTACAATCCTTTAGCTACACAGAAAAGTTCTCCAAGTCCCCACCCAACCCAGAAGCCCAGCTGGCTTCACCTCTCAATCCCCACTCTAAGCAGAAGACCCAATTGCTGTTGGGAATTGGGCAATGACCACTCTAGCTACTGCCTGCTGGATAGGGGCAAAGAAGGGGCCCACCCTGCAGTTGTTGTGTCCTCCAGAGGGCAACTCTTTAGGCCAGTGAAAGGGCCAGCAGGTCAATCCAGTGGTCCTCGGTAGTAGTTGTTAGTTGAGCTCATTTGGGGTTCCATTTGTAAGACCATCTGTAGCTTGATGACCTTGATTCTAGAGGAAACAAATTTGACAAGGGGTTAAAATACCAGACCCGAAGGTGAGTAATAGCAAGATGGCTGTCATGGGACCTAGAAAGGGGAGAAGCCATGTTGCCCAACTCCAGAGATTGGTATAAGACTTTTAAAGGCATCTGATTTCAGAAACCTTTTCCTGTAAACGCTGGGTGGCATCTTGTACTATCCATGACTGGTTAGTGTAAAAGCAACACTCTTTCCCTAAGAAGATGCAAAATCCTCCTTTCTCAGCAGTGAGGCGGTCTAGGCCTCGGTGGTTTTGGAGAGTCACTGCTGCCAAAGAGTCTATTTGGGATTGTAGAGTAAGGATAGATTTTGTTATTTCTTGCAAACTGTCTGAGAAATCCTTTGAGAGTGTGTGGTAGTTGGATACTACATGTTACACTGTTAACTTTTCAAACTTTACTTTTGTTGAAAACCTTGTAAGTTTGGGATTTTAATTATCTTTGCTATTAATAAAACCTCGTTCAGTCTGTATTAACTTTGAATTGGTATAGATGGCTCCTTCTTGATTCTGTAAGTACTTTAAGGTTTAGCCGGGTGCAAACAGCTCACACGTTTGAGCAGACCAGTTATTAGGCAATTTCCCTAACTCTGCTTCTACAAGGGTTTCCTTATCACTTACTGAATACTCATTGTGTCGTTTTCCCTCAGTCTCCTGGGAGGAACCATCTATCATCCTGTCCTGAAGAGAGTTCCTCCTAGATCTGGTCCGACCTTTGTATGGTAATTAATTAAGATTTAGATCCCCTGTTAGGAAACCTGCTGGGTTAAGGATTTTGGTAGGAAGGCTACAGGTTGTCAGTGGCCTCAGTGCTTTTGGTCTGTGCCCTTGTTTACACTGACAACAAGGTGGTATTGGAGTGTTATAGGGTTACAGAGAAGGCCTTCAATTATCAACTATAGATTTTAACTTTACCCTGGCTTTTAAAGGAATAGGGCACACTGTTTTTTCTTTACTACTTCCATCTCTCTTTCTCTTTGACTTCTTCTTTGTCTCTCTCTGACTCCCTCTTTGTCTGTCTCTTCCTCTCTCTCTCTTTGACTTTCTGTGTCTCCCTCTCTGTCTCTCTGACTCCCTGTTTGTCTCTGTTTCTTTCTCTTTCTGTCTCCTTCTC
>NW_016889073.1:0-570 GCF_001698545.2 Rhinopithecus bieti | reverse complement strand
ATTTCCATGAATGCTACTGAATGCAATAATCTCTTTGTAAATATTGTGATACAAAAAATCTAAAAGAAAATGTGACAATTGCTATATGTTAAAAGAATTGCCAGAAATTAAAATCTTTTAAAACAACAAAATGCTTTGCAGTACAGTGATGTTGGGAAAATCAATAAATAAATTCATGAAATAGATGACAGTCAAGGAAGAAAATAAGAATATTAACACTACATTATTTAGCAAAAAATGTCAGGGAAACTGGCTGAAACAAATACAAAATTAAGTAAAGCCTTATTTTATACATTACTTCAAATTTTAATATCAGATAAATGTCAGTCTGAAAAAAATCAATTAACCAATAACTTATAAAACAGAAGATATATATACTGATTAATGGGTCTTAGATTTAAAAAAAAAAATTTAAAGTAATAGAAATGTGATAAATCACAAAATAAAATGGTCAGTGTATTTCACCATATATATTTAAAATGCTTTTGAAAATCTAAAAACAAAAAAGTAAAAGCCAACAATAAACCAAAAAATTAGTTTGGAAAATACTTGTCAAACAAAACTGTAATA
>NW_016889072.1:0-497 GCF_001698545.2 Rhinopithecus bieti | reverse complement strand
ATAAAATAATATATTCTCAGAGTCAGAGGATATTCCCGTGGATATCTTTGGGGAGCTGTTTTCTGCCTACCCCAAAAGGTATGTATTTTGTTTCTTTTGATTTCAGATAATTTCTGGCCCTTCCTTCCCCACTCTCACTTATCAGCAGGTAATCATTGTTAGCCAAATAATGTGTATCCTCTTAGATTATTTTATATGTAAATTTAAACAGATAGGTAGATACTTATTATATCATGGAATCATTCATTCTGTTATTATACTTAAATTTTCCTTGAAATATATATTCTGAATAATTTTCAGAATTTTATATAGTCCTCCTGTAGGTTTATGAACACATTTTAAATTGATGGTTGCTGCCAAATTGTTCACAGAAATGTTTCAAAATTTGAAACCCACCTCCTGTGTCTGAGGGTAGTTTTCCTTCACTTGGAAAGCTTGGACATTATTATTCATTATAATATTTGTATATTTGGAAACATTGCTATCGTTGTCTTTAC
>NW_016889070.1:0-321 GCF_001698545.2 Rhinopithecus bieti | reverse complement strand
ATTATGGGGCAAAATCAAGGTGTCTGCAGGGCTGTGTTCCTTCTGGCAGCAGTAGGAAAGAATTCACTTCTTGTTTATTTCAGCTTTTATAGGCTTCCTGCATTCCTTAGCACATCACCCCTCTATCTTCAAAGCCAGATGTGCCTATCTCACGTCATTGTGACTTCTGCTTCTGTATTCACATCTTCGCTGCCCCTGACTCTCCTGTCTTCCTCTTTCACATTATAAGGACCTTTGTGATTATATTAGATGCACACAGATAATAATCTTTCCATCTCATGATCTTCAACTAAATCACAGCTGCCAAATTCCTTTTGCTGT
>NW_016889069.1:0-921 GCF_001698545.2 Rhinopithecus bieti | reverse complement strand
ATTTACATATTATATAAATCATAGGTTAACATTCAGAAAACCAATTATAAATTACAACTTGGTAACTAAATGATATTTACTAAAGCAAAGTATATCAACTGATATTTTATATAATTAAAATATAATTAATGATATATAAAGATAATTATGTGATATATATAATTGCTATATAATATGTGTAATATATAATTATGTATTTTGATTTCATGGGCAGGCAAGTGTGGGGAAGGAGGACTACCATGACTCAGTAGGAACATAAATATAGATCAGTTGTGTAGACTTGGGTTATCTGGCATATTCATTATAGAAAATCTTCCATAGAACATGCACAAGACCAATAACTAAGCACGACCTTGAAATTACTTGAAAGCAATTAAATTGCCTTACTGAGCAAGAAAAAAGTAAACAGTGAAAGAGACTACAGCAATTTCATTCTTAAGAAATTAGAGGCAAATGTTCAAACTTGTTAATCATGATAAGTTACTCAAAATATAAAAGTTTTTTTTTTTTTTTGAGATGGAGTCTCGCTCTGTCACCCAGGCTGGAGTGCAGTGGCCAGATCTCAGCTCACTGCAAGCTCCGCCTCCCGGGTTCACGCCATTCTCCTGCCTCAGCCTCCCGAGTAGCTGGGACTACGGGCGCCGCCACCTAGCCCGGCTAGTTTTTTTTTTTTTTTTTTTTTTTTTTTTTTTAGTAGAGACGGGGTTTCACCGTGTTAGCCAGGATGGTCTCGATCTCCTGACCTCGTGATCCGCCTGTCTCGGCCTCCCAGAGTGCTGGGATTACAGGCTTGAGCCACCGCGTCCAGCCTAAAAAGATTCTTAAACAATTTCAAATACAATGTCACTAAGGATTGGTCTGTGTTGGGCAATTAAAAAATAACTTTCAGAAAGAAGAAGGAAATCTTTATATAATATTTAA
>NW_016889068.1:0-1856 GCF_001698545.2 Rhinopithecus bieti | reverse complement strand
TTTTTTTATTGTGAAAGCTCAGGTACGCCTCAGAATCCAGGGCTTTTATTGGAGGCTGGTCACATAGTGTATTCGTTCATTCATTCTCACATTGTTATAAAGTAATACCTGATACTGAGTCATTTATAAAGAAAGGAGGTTTGATTAGCTCACAGTTCTACAGGCTGTACGGGAAGCATTGCAGCTTCTGCTTCTAGGGAGGCCTCAGGAAGCTTCCAATCACAGTGGAAAGCAAAGGGGAGCAAAGTGTCTCCCCTTGTCGGAGCAGGAGCAAGAGGGAAGGTGCTACACACTTTTAAACAACCAGATCTCACAAGCACAGAATCACAGGATATGGTGCGAAACCATTCATGAGTAACTGCCCTGTGATCAGATCACCTTTCACGGGCCCCACTTCCAACACTGGGGATTACAATTCAACATGACATTTGGGTGGGGACACAGATGCAAACCATATCACATAGGCATATAGTCCCTTTGGGACTGATCACTGTTAGAGCAACTCCAAAAGGAAAGCAGGTGTTTACCATAAATCATACAATTTGCACAAAATATCTAGACAAGCTGGAACAGTGTGGTTCAGTACCGTAACCATACAAAACACCCTTATCACTTAGGGCATAGGGCTAGTAAAAGACCTCAGTTTCTAGGAGCTGACCAAGGGCCAGTCTAACCCAGCTGACCAAGCAGGCCTGTCTGAGAATGTGCATCATTTGAGCAACACAGGCCTGCTGGGTTAACTGTTTATACCATTTTCCTTCCTCTCCTCTCCCTTGCCTTCACCACTCTTAACCTGGAAAAGCACTAATTTGTTCTCCATATCTGTAGTTTTGTCATTTGGAAAGGTTGTATAAATCCTACAGTATGTGACCTTTTAAGATACACTTTTAAAAAAAATCAACATGTTGCTCTTGAGCCTCCAGGTTTTGCATGTGTTAATATTTTGTCCTTTTAGTGTTAGGTATTTTCTTGTGTGGTCGTGCCCCAGTTTGTTTAACCATCCCATAGATGTTTATTTTCCCTTGTAAAGTTGGTTAGCATGTATTATTATTATTATTATTTTTTTCTGAAACAGAGTGTTCTCTGTTGCCCAGGCTGGAGTGCAGTGGCACGACCTCAGTTCACCTCAACCTCCACCTCCTGGGTTCAAGTGATTCTCCTGCCTCAGCCTCCTGAGTAACTAGGACTACAGGTGCATGCCACCATGCCCAGCTAATTTTGTATTTTAATAGAGATGGAGTTTCACTGTGTTGACCAGGCTGGTCTCAAACTCCTGACCTCGTGACCTGCCCGCCTCGGCTTCCCAAAGTTCTGGGATTATAGGCATGAGTCACCACGCCCATCCAGAACATAATGGCTAATCACCCATGAGAGGAAGAGATTTTGAACATTTTAAATAATAGAGACAGGGTCTTGCTATGTTGCCCAGGCTGGTCTTGAACACTTGGCTTCAAGCCATCCTCCCACCTTCACCTCCCAAAGTGCTGGGATTATAGGCATGAACCATTGCACCTGGTCCCGGGGAAGGGATTTTGTATTTATTAAGCATTTAGTATGTATCATTGCTTTATAGCCATGTTATTCTATGGTCTCTACAATAACCTTATTCATTCAGTTATTGTTCTTTCAACAAAGATTTGAGAACCTATGATATGCCCATTTGTGCAGGGAAAAAACTCCTCGAACTGTGTTTTCCTCTGCTCACGCCACAGCATCATCAACGCAGAAGACTTCCATGACCATATGTGTGCGGATTCTTCCCCTACACACCACACCAGCTGGGTGTCTTCCAGCACTATCTACCAGGAGATAGTGTTCACTTCCTGCGCTATCTACCAGGAGATAGTGTCAGATTG
>NW_016889067.1:0-598 GCF_001698545.2 Rhinopithecus bieti | reverse complement strand
CACAGGGTGAGGACTCAGTCCCCATGACTGCCCCTCCTAACCCCATCAGTTGCAACTGTGGGCCTCCAGAACTTTTAACTGACCAGCTTCAAGTTCGGGTTCCCATGGCTCCCTTTTAGGTTCGATTAATTTGCTGAAGTGGTTTACAGAACTCAGGGAGATGCTTATGTTTACCAGTTTATTACAATGGATATTGCAGAGGATCCAGATGAAGGAGATGCTGGGGCGAGGAGTAGGGGTAGGTGCGGAACTTCCATGCCCTCCCTGGGTGCAAGCCCTCCAGGAACCTCCACTGTGTTGAGCTATCTGAAAGCTTCCTGGGCCCAGTTCTCTTGGGTTTTATGGAGGCTTCCTGACATCAGCATTTGTCCCTCAGAGTATAGAGCTGGACCCTCTCTGGGGAGGGTTTAAGACCAATCCAGAGTAGAGTCCTGCCTTGGGGCAGGTAAAAGGAGGGTAGGAGAAAGTCAGAGGGGCTGCCCATGAGGCCTAACACACCCAGCCTTATCACACAAAAGCCTGGGGCTGGGCATGGTGGCTCATGCCTATAATTCCAGCACTTTGGGAGTCTGAGGTGGGCAGATCACTTGATGTCAGG
>NW_016889066.1:0-959 GCF_001698545.2 Rhinopithecus bieti | reverse complement strand
TTATGTGTCTTGGGGCTGCTCTTCTCGAAGAGTATCTTTGTGGTGTTCTCTGTATTTCTTGAATTTGAATGTTGGCTTGCCTTGCTAGGTTGGGGAAGATCTGGATATTATCCTGAAGAGTGTTTTCCCGCTTGGTTCCATTCTCCCCATCACTTTCAGGTACACCAATCAAATGTAGATTTGGTGTTTTCACGTAGTCCCATACTTCTTGGAGACTTTGTTCATTTCTTTTACTCTTTTTTCTTTAAACTTCTCTTCTCACTTTATTTCATTAATTTGATCTTCAATCACTGATACCCTTTCTTCCATTTGATTGAGTCAGCTACTGAAGCTTGTGCATGCATCACATGCCATGGTTTTCAGCTCCATCAGATCATTTAAGATCTTCTCTACACTGTTTATTGTAGTTAACCATTCAACTAATGTTTTTTCAAGGTTTTAGCTTCTTGTGATGGGTTCAAACATCCTCATTTAGCTTGGAGAAGTTTGTTATTACCGACTTTCTGAAGCCTACTTCTGTCAACTCGTCAAAGTCATTCTCTGTCCTGCTTTGTTCCATTGCTGGCAAGGAGCTGTGATCCTTTAGAGGAGAAGGTGCACTCTGGTTTTTTGAATTTTCAACTTTTCTTCTTTGGTTTCTCCCCATCTTTGTGGTTTTATCTACCTTTGGTCTTTGATGATGGTGACCTACAGATGGGGCTTTGGTGTGGATGTCCTTTTGTTGATATTGATACTATTCCTTTCTGTTTGTTAGTTTTCCTTCTAACAGTCAGGTCCCTCAGCTACAGGTCTATTGGAGCCTGCTGGAGGTCTACTCCAGACCCTGTTTGCCTGGGTATCACCAGCAGAGGCTGCAGAATGGCAAATATTTCTGTCTGATCCTTCCTCTGGAAGCTGCATCTCAGAGGGGCACCCAACTGCATGAGGTGTCAGTTGGCCCCTACTGGGAGGTGTCTCCA
>NW_016889065.1:0-304 GCF_001698545.2 Rhinopithecus bieti | reverse complement strand
CTGGGAGAACGACTACTCTCTTCAAAGCTGTCAGACAGGGACATTTACATAGGCAGAGGTTTCTGCTTCCTTTTGTTTGGCTATGCCCTGTCCCCAGAAGTGCAGTCTACGGAGGCAGGCAGGCCTCCTTGAGCTGCAGTGGGCTCTACCCAGTTCAAGCTTCCTGGCCACTTTGTTTAGCTACTTAAACCTCAGCAATGGCAGGTGCCCCTCCCCTAGCCTTGCTGCTGCCTTGCAGTTAGATCTCAGACTGCTGTGCTAGCAATGAGGGAGGCTCCATGGGTCAGCGATCCTCCAAGCATGG
>NW_016889064.1:0-1716 GCF_001698545.2 Rhinopithecus bieti | reverse complement strand
TATAATAGGCACTGGCAGACTTTTACTGTAAAAGGCCAAACAGTAAATATTTTAGGCTTTGCGAGTCACATATACTCTGTTGCATATTTGTCCTTTTAAAAAAAATTAAAAATGTAAAAAAAAAAAAATGTGACCCTCTAGCCATACAAAAGGATCAGTGGGCTGATTTTGGTCTGTCAATTGTAATTTTTTGACCCCTGTTCTAGAATTTTAAAATCATTCGAATTTTTTTTTTAATTTTAGCTGGGCACATTTCCCAGACTCTCTTGTAGGTAGGTGGCCATATGACTAATTTCTGTCCTCTTTGCCTCCGAATGCAATGCAGACCTAATGGTGCAGCATTTTGGCTTTGTAGTTAGGAACAGCACCATGGGGATGGCAGAGCAACAAGCTATAAGGAGACTGGGCTCCAGGGCACTGCAGGACTTCATGCCTCTCTGAGAACTGAGCAGTGTTGACAACCAGCCTAGACTTCTAGGTGAGACAAGAATACATTTCTAACTTGTTCGAATTCCTGTAACCTGCAGCCAAATCTGTATAACTAATCTACTTTCTTAGGGGACAGATTTCAAACCTCAGGGGAACTCAAGTTAATGAGTCAAAATTCATGCCCACCATATGGCTGTCAATGCTTTGATAATTGCTTTCAGCTTCTCTTTATTTTGTGATGAAATCCTACACCTTTCACCCAGGCCTAAAGAAGTTCTAATGCTATTCCATTGAATTTTAAAATTCTCTTCATAATTTGGTAGAAAGCCCAATGACATTGTTTTGGTGCCTTGTTTTGCGTGTCAGTTCTTTGGTTGGTTTCTCCTGAGAAGTGTGGGCTGTTTGTGGGTAAGAACAAAGGACCCTTGATTTCTTTTATGTGAATTGTATCCCCAAAGCATAAAGAACTCTGAGACTCCACTCCTAAGGCTCTGGATCAAGTCTCCCTCATTAACTTCTTTCTGAGACCCAGTTCCCATCTGGTCCTGGGACAGCCATGCATTGCTGTAGCTACATTTCTTCTTTGCCCCTGTGTTTCTGAGCCTGTTTTGATAACATGCCCTGACTTCTTGGGTTCTAGAGCTCTGGCTTTTGTTTGCCAGTCTTCTTCCAGAATGGAATATACCCCAAATCTCTGTTTCATGATAAGGTCCCCTTAAAGATGAAGTGCTTGACACATAGTAGAGATTTAATAAAAGCAAATTAGCTTGTCGTTAATGCTTTTGAAAACTAGAATAAAGCCATAACTTTAGGTGACACTTCTTACTGGCCTTAAAATTTAAATTATACAATATAAATGTATTCTGCCAGATTAAATTGGTCTCTTTGCACATCAAAGTTGAAGTATGGGTGGAAAACATCTAAAATTTATGGAAAGTATTTTGTTATGAAGAAGCTGAGACATACTTTCCCCAAAAGCAGCATTGATATCCTGAGAGCGCTTTACTTGAGTGGCTCAATTTTGTTTGTAGGTCCCTAATGACTGATGGACATTTAACCATTTTGCCTGATGTATGTTTTCAGGTGAGGTTCTTTCTGGATGAGAAGTAACCTACTGAATTTCTTGAAAATATCTTGCATCTCAATGTTAAGAGTGTGGATTTTACGTATTTAGAGAAGCTTTCATATACTGTCTTTTACATGCAGTCTTTGGACGTTTTCTTTACTTTGATCTATGTAAATGAGAAAGGATAAAATATATGGTTTAACCAAATTCTGGTGAGGTGA
>NW_016889063.1:0-919 GCF_001698545.2 Rhinopithecus bieti | reverse complement strand
AGACCTCATACCATTCCTTCTGAAACTATTCCAATCAACAGAAAAGAGGAAACCCTCCGTAATTCATTTAATGAGGCCAGCATCATCCTGATACCAAAACCTGGCAGAAAAGCAACAACAAAAAAGAGAATTTTAGGCCAATATCCCTGATCAACATCAATGCGAAAATCTTCAATAAAATACTGGCAAACCAAATCCAGCAGCACATCAAAAGCTTGTCCACTATGATCAAGCCGGCTTCATCCCTGGTATGCAAGCCTGGTTCAACATACACAAATCAATAAATCTAATCCATCACATAAACAGAGTCAATGGCAAAACCACATGATTGTCTCAATAGATGAAGAACAAGCCTTCAACAAAATTCAACAGCCCTTTACGCTAAAATCTCCCAATAAACTAGGTATTAATGAAATGTAATTAAAATAATATGAGCTATTTATGACAAACCCACAGCCAATATCATACTGAATGGGCAAAATTGGAAGCATTCCCTTTGAAAACCAGCACAAGACAAGGATGCCCTCTCTCACCACTTCCATTCAGCATAGTATTGGAATTTCTGGCCAGGGCAATCAGGCAAAAGAAATAAATAAAGGGTATTCAATCAGGAAAAGAGGAAGCCAAATTATCCCTGTTTGCAGATGACATGATTGTATATTTAGAAAACCCCATTGTTTCAGCCCCAAATCTCCTTAAGCTGATAAGCAACTTCAGAAAACTTCAGGATACAAAATCAATGTGCAAATATCAGAATCATTCCTACACTGCGATAACAAACACAGAGAGCCAAATCATGAGTGAACTCCCATTCACAATTGCTACAAAGAGAATAAATTACCTAGAAATCCAAATTACAAGGGATGTGAAGCACCTCTTCAAGGAGAACTACAAACCACTGTTCAAGGAAATAGAAGAG
>NW_016889062.1:0-842 GCF_001698545.2 Rhinopithecus bieti | reverse complement strand
CTAAGTCTCTTTGTAGGTCTGCAAAGACTCGCTTTATAAATCTGCGTGCTCATGTATTGGGTGCATATATATTTAGGATAGTTAGCTCTTTTGAATTGATTCCTTGTAAAGGCCTTCTTTGTCTCTCTTTCTTTTCTTTTTTCTTTTCTTTTTTTTTTTAGACGGAGTCTCACTCTGTCACCCCGGCTGGAGTGCAGTGGTGAGATCTCAGCTCACTGCAAGCTCCACCTCCTGTGTTCACACCATTCTCCTGCTTCAGCCTCCTGAGTAGCTGGGACTACAGGTGCCCACCACTATGCCTAGCTAATTTTTTGTATTTTAGTAGATACAGGGTTTCACCATGTTAGCCAGGATGGTCTCGATCTCCTGACCTCGTGATCTGCCTGCCTCAGCCTCCCAAAGTGCTGGGATTACAGGCCTGAGCCACTGCGCCCTTTGTCTCTTTTGATCTTTGCTTTTAAAAGTCTGTTTTATCAGAGACTAAGATTGCAACCTCTGCTTTTTTTCCTTTCCATTTGCTTGGTAGATCCTCCTCCATCCCTTTATTTTGAGCCTATATGTGTCTCTGCACGTGAGATGGTTCTACTGAATACAGCAAACTGATGGGTCTTGACTCTTTATTCAATTTGCCCATCTGTGTCTTTTAATTGGGACATTTAGCCCATTTACATTTAAGGTTAATATTCAGTGTGAATTTGATCCTGTCATTATGATGTTAGCTGGTTATTTTGCCCATTAATTGGTGCAGTTTCTTCCTAGCATCAATGGTCTTTGAAATTTGGCATGTTTTGGAGTGGCTGGTACCAGTTGTTTAGTGCTTCCTTCAGGAGCCCTCGTAAGGC
>NW_016889061.1:0-369 GCF_001698545.2 Rhinopithecus bieti | reverse complement strand
AAGATGCAGTGTGGAAGGAGTGTGAGGCTGGTGTGTGGCCCTGGAGGCTGCCCCTGGGGAGCTCTTCGCATTTCAGGCATGGTCCACCAGCACTGGAGCTTTGAGACTCTGTCTCAAAAAAAAAAAAAGAAAAGAAAAGAAAAGAAAATTATACTTGAATTGCTTTAGCAGCATCAAGGTACTGTTCTGTATAAAGTAGGCAAATACCATCTTAGATTTTTAATTCATTGTCTAATTCTTTTATTTTAACCTGAATAAATTCTGAAAAGATAACTAAGCTTTCTGGGAAGCAAATGTTTAGCTGATATTGGAAAAATATAACCTGTTGACAGATCAAGGAAAAAAAAGGAAAAATACTTTTTTTCATTA
>NW_016889060.1:0-698 GCF_001698545.2 Rhinopithecus bieti | reverse complement strand
GCGTCTCTCTCCATGCCTCCCACTGGGCGCTGAGGATCTGTGGCTGTGGGAGGATGGTGACAATAATCCCAGCTAACATTTACTACTGCACATTCAAAACGCGCCAAGTCCTGTGCTAAGTGGCGTCCACAGCATCGCTCCACGTTACCCTCACAGACGCACCTGGGAGGGGGCCACCCGGCCACATACCCAACTGACAGACAGGGGCCTGGGCTGGAGGGTGAGTGACAGCCGGCATGGATCCCACGCGTGAGGATACAGCCTTGCTCTCATCCACAACCATGGTCCCCACATGTACCTGTGTCCCCGTGTGTGCACGTGTCTCTGGTTTCATCCCCCACACCACATGTGAGCTCGGGAGCAGGGACTGTCTGCCTACAGGGTGGCCTCCCTGCCCTTGGTGCTTGCCTGGGGCCGAGTTTGGGGAGCAGGCTAAGCCAGCGTGGCCTAAAGAGACTGAGATAAACCCACCTCGGTCTGGGTTGAAGATTCGGAAGAGTTCAGGGCAGCTGACCAGGACCATCTCACCCACGTTGGCAGGCTTCCAACACGTGATGTTGTCCCACATCCCAGGACAGCCTGTGGGTAAGACAGCCATGGTGAGAGGGGCTAGCCACACACACCCATACACACATATCACACACACCAACATACACAGCACACACACCACAGACACCACACACAGCAACCTACATGCT
>NW_016889058.1:0-838 GCF_001698545.2 Rhinopithecus bieti | reverse complement strand
ACTTAAAATTAATTATTAATATTAATGTCATTTAACAATGTTATTAGTTCTTAATATTAATTATTATTTTATCACCAACATCACCTAGTATTGATTTAAGTAACATTAATTGCTGATATCAATATTTTATTATTAACAGTGATATTACTATTAATTATTAATACTAATCATTAGCATTTTAACCAGTATTAATTTTACTATCTTTATTGTGATTATTAATATCAATGTTTACTATTAATTTTATTATATTAATATTAATAATTAATAGACTTGTTTCTGATATCTGGCGGGGACAGGATGATATTACTCCCAATATCGAAGAAAGTGTATACCCCTATGATGTTATTCCTAATAGCCAGGGGTAGAGGATGACATTATTGAAACTATTGCAGTGGGTGTACATCCCTTCGGTCATCTTGCTCCTTATAACCTGGGTGGGAGAGGATGATGTGACTCCCAATATCGCAGGAGGCGTAGACCTCCCCTGTGATATTGTCCCTAACATCCAAAGGTGGAGAGGATGATATTTCCTCTGATTTTGCAGGGAGTGTACACCACCCCTGTGATATGGTTCCTAATATCCAGGGGCGAGAGGATGATATTAGTCTCAATATTGCAGGAGGTGTACACTCCCTAGTGATATTGTTCCTAATATCCAGGGACGGAGAGGAAGATATCACTCCCAATAGAGCAGGGGTGGGCACCCCTTCTGTGACATTGTTCCTAATAGCCAGCAGGGGAGAGGAAGATATTACCCCCAATATCGCAGGGGGTGTACACCCCTTGTGATATTTTCCCTATATCCTGGGAGGGAGACAATAATACTAGTGGCAATATC
>NW_016889057.1:0-304 GCF_001698545.2 Rhinopithecus bieti | reverse complement strand
TCCTAAAGGCTAAGCAGGGGCTTTTCAGGGGCTTTAGGGAAGAGATGAGCATTCTGGGCACAGGGGATGATGTGGGGAAATTGTACAGAGGTGGGAAGTGAATTGCAGGAGTAAGTCCTGGGTACTAACAGATGTTAAATGTCTGGTCTAGCTTTGAGATTAGAAAATAGAAAGTAGACCCTTAAATGGTATCATATAATTTCCAACCATTAATCTGCATAATTTTTACTACCATCCAATTTTCCTGTCATTTAGAAATGCAATAATTTTATCACTGGAGTCCTTAGGTAAATGTGGACACAAA
>NW_016889056.1:0-281 GCF_001698545.2 Rhinopithecus bieti | reverse complement strand
ACTCAGAAGTAGAATTACTGAACTATAGTAGTCCTATTTTAATTTGTAAAGGAATTTTCATACTGTGTCTTATAAGAGCTGCACCAATTTACATTCCTACTAACAGGGTAAAATATCCCTTTTCTCCACATTGTTGCCAACACTTACTTACCATTTGTCTTATTGGTAGTAGCCATTCTAACAGGTGTATGAAGTGATATCTGATTATGGTTTTGATTTGCATTCCCTGTTTCAAGGCCCCAGTCGATACCAGCAACTGTCATGTGATCTTTGAGGTGTCG
>NW_016889055.1:0-371 GCF_001698545.2 Rhinopithecus bieti | reverse complement strand
AACTGTGTACCAGAGATTCTGGTACTTTGCGTCTTTCTTGTCATTGGTTTCACAGAACTTATTTATTTCTGCCTTCATTTCATTATTTACCCAGTAGTCATTCAGGAGCAGGATTTTAGTTTCCATGTAGTTGTGCAGTTTTGAGTGAGTTTCTTAATCTTGAGTTCTAATTTGATTGCACTGTGGTCTGAGAGACAGTTTGTTATGATTTACGTTCTTTTGCATTTGCTGAGGAGTGTTTTACTTCCAATTATGTGGTCCATTTTAGAATAAGTGCTACATGGTGCTGAGAATAATGTATATTCTTTTGATTTGGGGTGGAGAGTTCTGTAGATGTCTGTTAGGTCTGCTTGGTCCGGAGCTGAGTTCAG
>NW_016889054.1:0-529 GCF_001698545.2 Rhinopithecus bieti | reverse complement strand
CTGAGTTCAATTCCTGGATATCCTTGTTAACTTTCTAATTCATTGATCTGTCTAATATTGACAGTGTGGTGTTAAAGTCTCCCATTATTATTGTGTGGGAGTCTGAGTCTCTTTGTAAGTATCTAAGGACTTGCTCTATGAATCTGGGTGCTCCTGTATTGGGTGCATATATATTTAGGATAGTTAGCTCTTCTTGTTTTATTGATCCCTTTACCATTATTTAATGACCTTCTTTGTCTGTTTTGATCTTTGTTAGTTTAAATTCTGTTTTATCAGAGAGTAGGATTGCAACCCCTGCTTTTTTTTTTCATTTGCTTGGTAGATCTTCCTTCATCCCTTTATTTTGAGCCTATATGTGTCTCTGCATGTGAGAGCGGTCTCCTGAACACAGCATTCCAATGGGTCTTGACTCTTTATCCAATTTGCCAGTCTGTGTCTTTTAATTGGGGCATTTAACCCATTTACATTTGAGGTTAATATTTTATGTATGAATTTGGTCATGTCTTTATGATGTTAGCTGGTTATTTTG
>NW_016889053.1:0-1371 GCF_001698545.2 Rhinopithecus bieti | reverse complement strand
GATGAAAAGCCATATAGTAACAGGAACAACAAATAAGCAATGGCCAAGAACAGTTAGTTCACATGGAAAGAAACATAAATGGCCAAAAAACATGTGAAAATATACTCATTTTCACACAAAATTAAGATAGGCAACTTAAAATGATCATAAATTGTTATTTATACTTATCAGATTTACTAAGATTAAAAGTTAATATCCAATATTTGCAATTTTGGCAGGGAAAAGGTAACATCTACCAGTACTGAGAATGTGTACACTCCTTATGTCCAACTGTTAAACATCTAAGAATTTGTCTTATTGCTATACATGCAAAAGTATGCTAATAAAGGTATACAATTATACTAACAATTATATAGTCCTTCACTACTTAATCTAAAATAACTATGTTCTTAATGTGCATTATTAACTTATTAAATCCTCATAAAAGCCCTACTGGATAGTGACCATTATTGCCTCCATTTTCACACAAGGACACTGAGGCAAAGAAATTAAGCAACTTGCCTAAGGTCATACAGCAAGGAATTGGTGGCACCAATATTCAGTCCAAAGTAGTCTGGCTCCAGAGCCATTGACCTTAAACACCATATATACTGCCTCTCAAGGATGTTAATTGCAGCACTACTTTTAATATCAAAAGAGTTATGAAAACACGAAATATCCATTAGTAGGCGAAACAAAAGTAAATTACAAGACAACCATACAGTTGAAAATTGTGCAACCTTTAAGAAAACTTATATAGGTCTATATATATTGATATGGAAAAGTATATATAAGGTCTATTAATTAAGTGAAGAAATTAAGTTGTAGAACAGTAGTTGTCGTGTGATAGGAATTTTGAAAACATAATATGCATATATCTAACAATATATATGCACAGAAAATCTCAGGAACCAAACACAAGAAACTAGTCACTATGGTTACCCTCTGAGGAGTGAAACTAGGAGTGCAAAGAAAGGGTGAGGTCATAAGTAGGAGAACTTCTACATTTTCATATCTTTTCGTTCAGTTTTATCATTCTACTATAAGCATGCATTACTTTTATTAGTTAAAATTACTAAGAAAACATCAAACCAACTTTAAGCACCCTACCAGAAGTTCCTATTTGCTGCTTTTCCCATAACAGGAGAGAGATCTTTATGACATTAAATTAATTAGTGTGATCCATGAAAGCTCTAACACTAAGCTGCAACTCCATTGACCTTTCCTTTGGGTCTCTCAAGCACCAGGCCCAAGACTACAGAGGATTCTGGACACTCTTAGGACAGCTCCCTGTGAATTAACAAAAGCATGTTCTCTTGAGTGGTTGCCTCAGGATTTTAGATGTGCCCTAATGATTTAATTTTCACCTCTTTTATGACCCTTAAATTAACA
>NW_016889052.1:0-1485 GCF_001698545.2 Rhinopithecus bieti | reverse complement strand
TCAAGTGGGTCCCTGACCCCGTGCCTCCTGACTGGCAGACACCTCCCAGCAGGGGTCGACAGACACCTCATACAGGAGAGCTCTGGCTGGCATCTGGCAGGTGCCCCTCTGGGACAAAGCTTCCAGAGGAAGGTACAGGCAGCAGTCTTTGCTGTTCTGCAGCCTCCACTGGTGATACCCAGGAAAACAGGGTCTGGAGGGGACCTCTAGCAAACTCCTGTAGCAAAGGAGCCTGACTTTTAGAAGGAAAACTAACCAATAGGAAGGAGTAGCATCAATACCAACAAAAGGACATGCACACAGAAACCCCATCTGAAGGTTACCAGCATCAAAGACCAAAGGTAGATAAGTCCACAAAGATGAGGAAAACCAGTGCCAAAAGGCTGGAAAAAACCCAGAATGCCTCTTCTCCTCCAAAGGATCACAACTCCTCACCAGCAAGGGAACGAAACTGGATGGAGAATGAGTTTGACAAATTGACAGAAGTAGGCCTCAGAAGGTGGGTAATAACAAACTCTTCCAAGCTAAAGGAACATGTTCTAACCCAATGCAAGGAAGCTAACAACCTTGAAAAAAGGTTAGAGGAATTGCTAACTAGAATAACCAGTTTAGAGAAGAACACAAATGACCTGATGGAGCTGAAAAGCACAGCACGAGAACTTAGTGAAGCATACACAAGTATCAATAGCCAATCAAGCGGAAGAAAGGATATCAGAGATTGAAGATCAACTTAATGAAATAAAGCAAGAAGACAAGATTAGAGAAAAAAGAATGAAAAGGAATGAACAAATCCTCCAAGAAATATGGAACTTGTAAAAGACCAAACCTATGTTTGATTGGTGTACCTGAAAGTGATGGGGAGAATGGAACCAAGTTGGAAATATCTCCAGGATATTATCCAGGAGAACTTCCCCAACCTAGCAAGACAAGCCAACATTAAAATTCAGGAAATGCAGAGAACACCACAAAGATACTCCTCAAGAAGAGCAACCCCAAGACACATAATCGTCAGATTCACTAAGGTTGAATGAAGGAAAAAATGTTAAGGGTACACAGAGAGAAAGGTCAAGTTACCCAGAAAGGGAACCCATTAGACTAAGAGTGAATCTCTCTGCAGAAACCCTACAAGCCAGAAAAGAGTAGGGACCAATATTCAACATTCTTAAAGAAAAGAATTTTCAACCCTGGATTTCATATCCAGCCAGACTAAGTTTCATAAGTGAAGGAGACATAAAATCCTGTACAGACAAGCAAATGCTGAGAGATTTTGTCACCACCAGGCCTGCCTGATAAGAGCTCCTGAAGGAAGCACTAAATATGGAAAGGAACAGCCAGTACCAGTCACTGCAAAACATACCAAATTCTAAAGACCATCGACACTATGAAGAAATTGCATCAACTAACGTGCAAAGTAACCAGCTAGCATCATGATGACGTGATCAAATTGACACATAACAATATTAACCTTAAATGTAATGGGATAAA
>NW_016889051.1:0-1157 GCF_001698545.2 Rhinopithecus bieti | reverse complement strand
TGAGACCGTGCCACTGTACTCCAACCTGGGCAACAGAGTGAGACTCCATCTCAAAAAAAAAAAAAAAAAAAAAAAAAGCAAAAAATGTAAACTATTAGGAAGAAAACCTCTGATACGGTTTGGCTGTGTCGCCACCAAAATCTCGTGTTGAATTGTAGCTCCCATAATTACCACATGTTGTAGGAGGGACCTGGTGGGAGAAAATTGAATCATGGGGACAGGTCTTTCCTATGCTATTCTCATGATAGTGAATATGTCTTACAAGATCTGATGCTTTTATAAAGGGTAGTTCGCCTACACAAGGTCTCTTGCCTGTTGCCATGTAAGACGTGACTTTGCTCCTCATTCACTTTCCGCCATGATTGTGAGACTTCCCCAGCCATGTGGAACTGTGAGTCAATTAAACCTCTTTCCTTTATAAATTACCCAATCTCAGGTATGTCTTTATTAGCAGCATGAGAACAAACTAGTACAAACTCTTTCATTACCTTAAAGTGGTGAAAATATTTCTAACTATGACTCAAAATTTAAAAGCCATAAAAGGCTGATAAAGAACAAAACAAACAAGCCAAAGCCTTCTGCATGGGAAACACACATCCACAGAAGTCAAGCCAAAAGAGAAACAGCAAACTGGGGAAATCAATTCAGAGCATACGCAAATAGCTAATTCCTTGGATATATAAAGAACATGTACAAATGGATCAGGAAAAAACAACTATCCTAATTAAAAAATGAGCAAAGCATATGAAGGGACAATTCACAGAATACAACTGGCTCTTTTTTTTTTGTTTTTTTTGGAGAGACAGTCTTGCTCTGTCACCCGGGCTGGAATGCAGTGGCATGATCTCGGCTCACTGCAACCTCCACCTCCCGGGTTCAAGCGATTCTCCTGCCTCAGCTTCTCAAGTAGCTGGGACTACAGACATGCACCACCATGCCCAGCTAATTTTGTAATTTTAGTAGAGACAGGGTTTTACTATATGTTGGCCAGGCTGGTCTCGAACTCCTGACCTCAGGTGATCCACCTGCCTTGGCTTCCCAAAGTGCTAGGATTACAGGCGTGAGCCACTGCACCCGGACACAACTGGCTCTTAACCCAGGGAGATGCTCAGGTCACTTGTAATAAGAGATATGCACTTTTTTTTTTTTTTTTTTTG
>NW_016889050.1:0-1155 GCF_001698545.2 Rhinopithecus bieti | reverse complement strand
TGAAGTTGATTATCAGCTTGAGGAGATTTTGGGCTGAGATGATGGGGTTTTCTAAATACACAATCATGTCATCCACAAACAGGGACAATTTGACTTCCTCTTTTCCTAACCGAACACTCTTTATTTTTTTCTCTTGCCCGATTGCCCTGGCCAGAACTTCCAATACTATGTTGAATAGGAGTGGTGAGAGAGGGCATCCTTGTCTTGTGCTGGTTTTCAGAGAAAATAGCTCTTATTATTTTGAGATATGTTCCATTAATACCTAATTTATTGAGAGTTTCTACATGAAGGGGTGCTGAATTTTGTCAAAGCCCTTTCCTGCATCTATTGGGATAATCATATGGTTTTGACATTTATTCTCTTTATTGATCCCTTTACCATTATGCCATGTCCTTTTTTGTCTCTTTTGATCTTTGTTGGTTTAAAGTCTGTTTTATCAGAGATTAGGATTGCAACTCCTGTTTTTTTTTTTTTATTTTTTATTTTATTTATTTATTTATTTATTTATTTTGCCTTCTATTTGCTTGGTAAATATTTCTCCATCCCTTTATTTTGAATCTATGTATTATGATTATTGATTTGTGTATGTTGAACCAGCCTTGCATCCCAGGGATGAAGCCGACTTGATTGTGGTGGATAAGTTTTGATGTGCTGCTGGATTCGGTTTGCTAGTATTTTATTAAGGATTTTGCATCAGTGCTCAACAGGGGTATTGGTCTGAAATTTTCTTTTTTTGTTGTGTCTCTGCCAAGTTTTGGTATCAGGCTGATGCTGGCTTCATAAAACGAGTTAGGGAGGAGTCCCTCTTTTCTGTTGTTTGGAATAGTTTCAGAAGGAGTGGTACCAGCTCCTCTTTGTACCTCTGGTAGAATTCAGCTGTGAATCCTTCCGGTCCTGGACTTTTTTGGTTGTTAGGCTATTAATTACTGCCTCAAATTCAGAACTTGTTATTGGTCTCTTCAGGAATTCAACTTCTTCCTGGTTTAGACTTGGGAGGGTATATGTGTCCAGGAATTTATCCATTTCTTCTAGATTTTCTAATTTATTTGCATAGAGGTGTTTATAGTACTCTCTGATGGTGGTTTGTATTTCTATCTGATCAGTAGTGATATCCCATTTATCATTTTTTATTGTGTCTATTTGATTCTTCTCTCA
>NW_016889049.1:0-818 GCF_001698545.2 Rhinopithecus bieti | reverse complement strand
TTTTTGCTTTACATTTGCTTGGTGTATATTCCTCCATCCCTTTGTTTTGAGCCTATGTGTGTCTTTGCATGTGAGGTGTGTCTCTTGAATACAGCACACCGATGGGTCTTGAGTCTTTATCCAATTTCCAAGTCTGTATCTTCTAATTGGGACATTTAGCCCATTTACATGTAAGATTAATATTGTTATGTGTAAATTTGATCCTTGCATTATGATGCTAGCTGGTTACTTTGTCTATTAGTTGATGCAGTTTCTTCACAGTGTCAATGGTCTTTACAATTGGTATGTTTTGCAGGGGCTGGTACTGGTTGTTCCTTTCCATGTTTAGTGCTTCTTTTAGGAGCTCTTGTAAGGCAGTCCTAGTGGTGACAAAATCTCTCAGCATTTGCTTGTCTGTAAAGGATTATTTCTCCTACACTTATGAAGCTTACTTTGGCTGGATATGAAATTCTGGGTTGACAATTGTTTTTTTTTTTTAAAGAATGTTGAATATTGGCTCCCACTCTCTTCTGGCTTGTAGGGTTTCTGCAGAGAGATCCACTGTTAGTCTGATAGGCTTCCCTTTGTGGGTAACCCGACATTTCTCTCTGGCTGTCCTTAACATGTTTTCTTTCATTTCAACCTTGGTAAATCTGACAATTACATGTCTTAGGGTTGTTCTTCTCAAGAAACATCTTTGTGGTGTTCCCTGTATTTCCTGAATTTGAATGTTAACCTGAGTTGCTAGGTTGGGGAAGTTCTCCTGGATAATATCCTGAAGAGTGTTATAAAACTTGGTTCCATTCTCCCCATCCCTTTCAGGTACACCAATCAAATGT
>NW_016889048.1:0-369 GCF_001698545.2 Rhinopithecus bieti | reverse complement strand
GTCCTCTCTGAAAAGAAATGTATAGCTCTGTGAGTGGAATGCACAAGTCACAAAGCAGCTCTTTGGAAATCTATTCTCCATTATCTATCTGAAGATATTTCCGTGTTCACCGGAACCCGCAAAGTGCTCCCGAGTATCCCTTAGCTGACTAACCTAAAACAGTGTTAGAATACTGTTCAATGAAAACAGAAGCTGGACTGTGTGAGTGGACCTCACGTGACCTAGAGCAGTTTCACAGAAAGTTTCCTTCTGATTTTATTGGAAAGTTTTCTTTTAGCATATTCTTAAGAGCATTCCCAAATGTCCTTTCTCAGATTTCACAGAAATGGTGATGTCAAACTGCTCAATCCAAAGAATTATTTAACTCTA
>NW_016889047.1:0-816 GCF_001698545.2 Rhinopithecus bieti | reverse complement strand
TGGAGACTTGTAAATTTTCATAATTCTTACATTACAGTAATTTTCAGCTACGTATTATGATTTTGATATAATTTGAGATTCATATTAGTAGTATTTTGTTAAAGATTGTTGTATATTTATCATAAGCATTTTCTGTAGATTTTATTGTCATTCTTGTTACATTCTTTTCTGGTTTTGGTATCAGGGTTATGTTGTCTTTATGAATGGGTTAGGAAGAATTCTCTTTTCAATGTTTTGAAACCATTTGAAGAGAACTGGTGTTAGTTCTTTGTAAATTTGCTAGTCTTCAGCAGTGAAACCATCTGGCTGTGGCCTTTTTTTGTTGTTGGGAGCCCTTTTGTTACTTGTTCAAATTCATTACTTGTTATTAGTCTGTTCAGGTTTTCTATTTTTTATTTTTTTTAATTCAATCTTTGTAGGCTGTATGTGTCCAGAAATTTACCTGTTTCTTCTAGATTTTTTTAGGTTGTCAGTGTATGTTTGTTCATAACATTATCTGAAGATCTTTTATGTTTCTGTGATGTTATATTTAATTTATTGTTTTCTATTTCTGATTTTATTTATTTGTTTTTTTTTTATTTTCTTAGTATAGGTAGTGGTTTTTTGGTTTTATTTAATTTTCAATTTTTTTCATTTCGTTGATGGTTTGTATACTCTAGTTTATATTTTGTTTAGTTTTCTCTGATCTTTATTTTGTTATGTAAGTATTTTTTAATTTGCCTTTTAGTTCTTTTAGCTGCATAATTACATTGCTTATTTAAAATGTTTCTACTTTTCCTAAGTAGGCTTTTATTGATATAAACTTCATTTTAGCAT
>NW_016889046.1:0-527 GCF_001698545.2 Rhinopithecus bieti | reverse complement strand
TGCTCTCATTGTTCAACTCCCCCTTATGAGTGAGAACATGTGGTGTTTGGTTTTCTGTTCCTGTGTTAGTTTGCTGAGAATGATGGTCTCCAGCTTCATCCATGTCCCTGCAAAGGATATGAACTCACACTTTTAATGGCTGCATGGTATTCCATGGTGTGTATGTGCCACATTTTCTTAATCTAGTCTGTCATTCATGGGCATTTGGGTTGATTCCAAGTCTTTGCTATTGTGAATAGTGCAGCAATAAACATACATGGGCATGTGTCTTTATAGAATGATTTATAATCCTTTGGGTATATACCAATAATGGGATTGCTGGATCAAATGGTATTTCTGCTTCTAGATCCTTGAGGAATTGCCACACTGTCTTCCACAATGGTTGAACTAATTTATACTCCCACCAACAGTGTAAAAGCATTCCTATTTCTCCACAACTTCTCCGGCATCTGTTGTTTCCTGACTTTTAATGATTGCGGTTTTGATTTGCATTTCTCTAATGACCAGTGATGATGAGCTTTTGTCAT
>NW_016889045.1:0-1118 GCF_001698545.2 Rhinopithecus bieti | reverse complement strand
CGGAAATATGGAGTAAGCTTTAACCCTGTGAAAAGAATGGACATGTGAGAGAGCAGTTTCTTTGAGTGCTTCTTGCTGTTTTTTAATGGAAGACATTTCACTTTTGCCATAGTCTTCAATGTGCTCCGAATATCACTCTTTTGGTTTTACAATAACAGTGTTCAAACTCTGCCTTGTGAGAAGAAAGTTAAAACTCCCTGAGTAGAATGCTCACGTCACCAAGCAGTTTCTCAGAAAGCTTCTCTGCAGTTTTATCTGACTATATTTGCTATTTAACCTTAGGCCCGAATGTGATCCCAAATACCCCTGCGCGGATCCATCCAAGAGGGAGTTTTAAGCTGCGTAATGTAAAGAAAGCTTCATCTATGTGAGATGAATAAACAAAGCAAAAGCAGGATCAGAGAAAGCTTCTTTAAAGTTTTATCTGAAAATATTTCCTTTTCACCCTAGTCCTGGATGTGCTCCCGAAGGTCTCTTCATGGATCCGTCCATGACAGTTTCCATGCTGCATAATGCAAAGAAAGCTTTAACTATGTGAGATGATTACACATATCACAAAGTAGTTTCCTAGAATGAATCTTTCCAGTTTTGTCTGAGGCTATTTCATTTTCACGAATGGCATCAACGTGCTCCCGAACATCTCTTGGCACCTGTTTCTTCAAAATGTTTCCCCGACGCTGTATGGGAAGAGAGGTATAACACTGTGAGTGGAATGCACACGTCACAAAGCAGTTCCTCGGAAAGCTTCTCTCCAGTTTTGGTCCGAACATATTTCCTTTTCACCATAAGCCTCAAAGTGATCCCGAATATCCCATCACACGCTAAACATTCACAGGGTTAGAAAACTGCTCAATGAAAGAGAGGCTTAACTGAGCGAGAGGAATTAAAACAGCACAGAACACTTTCACAGAAAGCCTCCTATAGGCCCGAATGTGATCCCAATTATCCCTTCGTGGATTCATCCACGAGGGAGTTTCCAAGCTGGGTAAAGTAAAGAAAGCTTCATCTATGTGAGATGAATAAACGAATCAAAAGCATATTCACAGAAATCTTCTTTCCAGTTTTATCTGAAGATATTTCCTTTTCACCATAGTCCAGAATGTGTTCCCGAAGGTCCC
>NW_016889044.1:0-1554 GCF_001698545.2 Rhinopithecus bieti | reverse complement strand
AGCTCTCAACACTATAGAGCTCTCCACAGACACAGAGCTCTCAACGCCACAGAGCTCTCCACAGACACAGAGGGCTTCACACCACAAAGCTCTCTGCAGACACAGCTCTCCACACCACAGAGTTCTCCACAGACACAGAGCTCTCCACACCACAAAGCTCTCCACAGACACAGAGCTCTCCATACCACAGAGCTCTTCACATACACAGAGCCCTCTGCACCACAGAGCTCTCCACACCACAGAGTTCTACACAGACACAGAGCTCTTCACACCACAGGTCTCTCCACACACAGAGCTCTTCACTTACATAGAGCTCTATACACCAAACAGCTTTCCACATACACAGAGCTCTCCACAACACAGAGCTGTCCACAACACAGAGCTCTCCACATACACAGAGCTCTCCACACCACAGATACCCCTGTACTTACCCCTAGGTCTGACTCCCCTTAGCACAGACCCCAACTCTTAAATTTTCTGTACTCACACTGGCAGCAGTGACTTCAGCAGCACTGACCCACTCTGCACTGACCCCTCATCACTGACATTCGCAGCACTGACCTTCCCAGCACTGACCCCTCTAGCACTGAGCCCCACTGCACTGACCCTTTTGCACTGACCACTGCCTGCAGTGAGCACCCCTCCCCTGACACCACAGCACTGACACCCATACAACTGACTTCCCCAGCAGGTACATCCCCTGCACTAACCTCCACAGCACTGATGCCCCAGCACTGACTCCCCACAGTGACCCCTCAACATCAACACCCCAAGCACTGACATTCCCAGCAGTGACCCCGCCAACACTGACCTCCTTAGCACTGACCTTTACTCCTGAAACCTCCAGCACTTACCCCGAAAGTGACAGCCCCAGCACTGACTTCCTCAGCAGTGACACCTCCAGAAGTGACTTGTCCAGCACACTTCAGCACCCACTGCACCAGCAGTGACACCCCAGTACTGACACCCCATCACTGACACCCCAGCACTGAGACCCTCAGCACTGAGACCCCAGCACTGACACCCCAGCACTGAGAACCTCAGCACTGACACCCCAGCACTGGCATCCCAGCAGTGACACCCCAGCACTGACACCCCGGTACTGACACCCCATCACTGACATCCCAGCACTGACACCTCAGCACTGACACCCCGGTACTGACACCCCATCACTGACATCCCAGCACTGACACCCCATCACTGACACCCCAGCACTGAGACTCTCAGCACTGACACCCCAGCACTGGCATCCCCAGCACTGACACCCACAGCCCTGATACCCGAGCACTGACACCCCGGTACTGGCATCCCAGCAGTGACACCCCAGCACTAACCCCATCACTGACCCCCCCAGGACTGCTCCCTCAGCACTGATCCCCTAGCACTGACCCCCCAGGCACTGACACCCCATGACTGACCTTTGCAACACTGACTTACCCTCGGTACTGACCCCAATCACTGACACTCCAGCACTGACCCCTGCCAGAATTTCTCCCTCAGCACTAATCCCCCCAGCACTGATTCCCCCAGCACTAAAGCCCCCAGGTATGGGTA
>NW_016889043.1:0-954 GCF_001698545.2 Rhinopithecus bieti | reverse complement strand
AACTCATGGGTAGGAAGAATAAATGTCATGAAAATGGCCATACTGCCCAAAGCAATTTATAGATTCAATGCTATTCCCATCAAGCTACCGTTGACTTTCTCCACAGAATTAGAAAACAACTTTAAATTTCATATGGAACCAAAAAAAGTTCACATAGCCAAGACAATCCTAAGAAAAGAACAAAGCTGGAGGCATCACACTACTTGACTTCAAACTATACTACAAGTCTATGGTAACCAAAACAGCATGGTAGTGGTACCAAAACAGAGATATAGACCAACAAAACAGAACAGAAGCCTCAGAAATAACACCACACATCTATAACCATCTGATCTTTGACAAACCTCACAAAACAAGCAATGGGGAAAGGATTCCCTATTTAATAAACTGTTCAGAAAACTGGCTGACTATATGCAGAAAACTGAAACTGGACCCCTTCCTTACACCTTATACAAAATTAACTCCAGATGGGTGAAAGTCTTAAATTTAAGATCTAAAACCATAAAACCCTAGAAGAAAACCTAGGCAATACCATTCAGGACATAGGCATGGGCAAAGACTTCATGACTAAAACACCAAAAGCAATTGCAGACAACAAAAGCCAAAACTGACAAATGGAATCTAATTACACTAAAGAGCTTCTGCACAGCAAAATAAACTATCATCAGAGTGAACAGGCAACCTACAGAATGGGAGAAAATTTTGCAATCTATCCATCTGACAAAGGTCTAGTATCCAGAATCTATAAGGAACTTAAACAAATTTATAGGAAAAAAACAACCCCTCAAAAGTGGGCAAAGGATATGAACAGACACTACTCAAAAGAAGACATTTATGTGGCCAATAAACATATAAAAAAAAATCTCGTCATCACTGGTCATTAGAGAAATGCAGCTCAAAACCACAGTGAGATACTATCTCATGCCAGTTAGAATGGTGATCATTAAAATGTCA
>NW_016889042.1:0-526 GCF_001698545.2 Rhinopithecus bieti | reverse complement strand
AAAAGAATTGTGTAAAACTGTGAGTTGATTTAACAGATCACAAAGAGGTTTCTCAGAAAGCTTCTTTTACTGTTTCTATGAGGATATTTCCTGTCTCACCACAAGCTTCAATGTACTCTGAAATATCCTATTGCAGCTTAAAAGAAAACAGTGTTAGCAAACTGCTGCATGGAAAGACCAGTGTAAAATTGTGAGATGAATTCACAGATCAAAGACCAGTTTCTCAAAAGCGTCTTTCTAGTTTTATCTGAGGATATTTCTTTTCTCACCATAGGCCTCAATGTTCTCCCAAATATCGCTTTGCAGATTTGATGAGAACAGTGTTTGCAAACTGTTCCATGGAAAGAAAGGTGTAACTCTGTGTGATGAATTCACATATCACAAAGAAGTTTCTGAGAACGTTTCTTTCTATTTTTTATCTGAGTATGCTTCCTTTGTCATTATAGGCTTCAATGAGATCCCAAATATCCCTTCACAGATTCCCCAAAACAGTGCTTCCAAATTGCTGCATGAACAGAAAGGTGTC
>NW_016889041.1:0-815 GCF_001698545.2 Rhinopithecus bieti | reverse complement strand
TTTGACATTATGTCCTCATATGGTTTACATTTTTTAGAAGATTTTAGACTTAAATTTTTTTCTCTTTAATTGATGAAAACAAGAAAAAACTAAATTGATAGTTTGATTCTCATCATTTAGATTCATGTATCATAAGCTTTTTTCCCCTGATACTAATACACTGATTGTGCAGATTCAATATTTTTTTTAAATCACTAATTTTTTTTCTGTGATTCTGGGTTACTTCTTTAGAGGGTGATGAAACAGGATCATGGTACATATTTGAGTTTTCTTTCATCTCTGTCAGTCACACTACCCACTAATATAGTTCAATAGCTATGTTACAGAATATTCACTGCTATAATGCAGACTAGTATGAGTTATTTTATTTCCTTTAGTAATTTTATTGTAATATTTAATTGCTAGACTTTTAAATTAGATTTTCTATAATACATTCAAAATAATTTGTTAAAATTTAACTCGCTAGGACCCAGGATCTCCTACAATTTCAGTTTTACACAAAAGTGGTCAAGAAGCTTTAGATTGGTTTACTACTTGATGACATCACTAATATAGAGAATATTCTTAATGTATATTAAACTTGCCCTTAAGCACTCCCTCAGTACATTTTAAAAGTAGTATCTATCCTTTAAGCAATAATTACACTGCTTCTTTACCTCCTTTGGGGTGATGTAGTTAAATGAAAATGAATATGTAAATGCTTTTCAGTTTTAGAAAGTCCAGATTAGTAAATTACCTAAAAGAAAACAAGATATACTCTTTCCTAAAATGTTGCCATTTAATAAAGTCAAGAATTTCAGAACATAGTATTTGTA
>NW_016889040.1:0-906 GCF_001698545.2 Rhinopithecus bieti | reverse complement strand
TGAGGAAATCGAAACCTACCTGGCCGCGTCCACCACACGGCCCTCGACCCGCCCGCATCCCGCCTACCACCCTCCCACTCCCAGGCCCAAGACATAAAAGCCGCTTCCGGCAGGCGCGCGGCGCGAACTTCCTTGGCCCCTCCTCATACGCAGACCTAGGAACCTCACCCGAGAACGCCGGAGCGACTTCCTCGGCCTCCGCTGCCGGAGACCGGTGAACCTCGCCCCTCTTTCTATACATTGGCTACGTAATAAAGTTTCCTTTTATCTTGTCTACTTGCCTTTTCCTCTGGCGCCGGCTCTGGTGGTCGCATAAAGCAAATCACGTCCCCTGTGTGGTCTGGATGGTTTGTAATTGGGGTTTGCTTATTGCAGCAAGGTCTGAGAAGTGAAGTTGGCTGGCTTCACTGTGGCCTTTGATAAGGACTTAGAAAGGTAAAGAGACTTGGAGAAGGGTGGGTGGCACAGAGAAGAGTTCCAGAGCATTAGGGGAGGGGTGGGCAGCACCAAGAAGCTTTTTTGGGGCAGTTTGTCCCTAACAATATCCAAGGACTGAGAACTGAGGAGAGCAAAGATCACCTGGTGGCTATTAAGCAGACCATCCAGAGGCAACACTCCTTATCTGAGGAATTCATAAGTAATTAGACTTCCTTTTTTTTTTTTTTTTTTTTTTGAGAGGGAGTCTTGCTCTGTTGCCAGGCTAGAGTGCAGTGGCGCAATATTGGCTCACTGCAACCTCTGCCTCCTGAGTTCGAGTGATTCTCCTGCCTCAGCCTCCTGAGTAGCTGGGATTACAGGCATGTTCCACCATGCCCAGCTAATTTTTTTTTTTTTAATTTTAGTAGAGATGAGGTTTCACCATGTTAGTCAGGATGGTCTTGATCTCCTGACCTCATGATCCGCCTG
>NW_016889039.1:0-1156 GCF_001698545.2 Rhinopithecus bieti | reverse complement strand
TGTCATTTTTTATTACATCTATTCGATTTGTCTCTCTTTTCTTCTTTATTAGTCTGGCTATCTATTTTGTTGATCATTTCAAAAAAACCAGCTCCTGGTTTCATTGATTTTTTGAAGGGTTCTCATGTCTTTATCTCCTTCACTTCTGCTCTGATCTTAGTCATTTCTTGTCTTCTGCTAGCTTTTGAATTTGTTTGCTTTTGCTTCTCTAGTTCTTTTAATTGTGTTGTTATGGTGTCAATTTTAGATCTTTCCTGCTTTCTCCTGTGGGGATTTAGTGCTATAAATTTCCCTCTAAACACTGCTTTAGCTATGTCCCAGAGATTCTGGTATGTTGTGTCTTTGTTCTCATTGGTTTCAAATAACTTATTAGTTTTGCCGTAATTTCATCATTTACCCAGTAGTCACTTAGGAGCAGGTTGTTCAGTTTCCATGTAGTTGTGCAGTTTTAGTGAGTTTCTTAATCCTGAGTTCTAATTTGATTGCACTGTGGTCTGAGACTCTTATGATTTCCATTCTTTTGCATTTGCTGAAGAGTTTTTTACTTCCAATTATGTGCTCAGTTTTAAAATAAGTGCTATGTGGTGCTGAGAAGAATGTATATTCTGTTGATTTGAGGTGGAGAGTTCTGTAGATGTCTATTACGTCCACTTGGTCCAGAGCTAAGTTCAAGTCCTGAATATCCTTGTTAATTTTCTGTTTCATTTATCTGTCTAATAGTGACAGTGGGATGTTAAAGTCTCCCATTATTATTGTGTGGGAGTCTAAGTCTCTTTGTAGGTTTCTAAGAACTTGCTTTATAAATCAGGGTGCTCCTGTATTGGGTGCATATATACTTAGGATAGTTAGCTCTTTTGTTGCATTGATCCTTTTACCATTATTAATGTCCTTCTTTGTCTTTTTTGATCTTTGATAGTTTAAAGTCTGTTTTATCAGAGACTAGGATTGCAACCCCTACCTATATTGCTTTTCATTTGCCTGGTAAATCTTCCTCCATCCCTTTATTTTGAGCCTATGTATGTCTTTGCACGTGAGATGGGTCTCCTCAATACAGCACCCCGATGTGTCTTGACCCTTCATTTAATTTGCCAGTATGTACCTTTAATTTGGGGCATTTAGCCCATTTACATTTAAGGTTAATATTTTTATATGTGAA
>NW_016889038.1:0-367 GCF_001698545.2 Rhinopithecus bieti | reverse complement strand
GGCCTAAACTTTTAAATTTTTAAAATTGTGGACATTTTTGTGACTTAGCTTAAAACACAAACTTGTTATACAGCTGTTCAAAAATATTTCCTTCCTTCAATCAGGATCATCTGTATTACTGTCTTCCACCTCCACATCTTGTCCCACTGGAAAGTCTTCAGGGACAATAACATGCATGGAGCTGTTATCTCCTATGGTAACAATGACTTCTTCTGGAAGCCCTCCTGAAGGGCCTACCTGAGGCCGTTTTACAGTTACCTGTTTCTTTCTTTCTTTCTTTCTTTCTTTCTTTCTTTCTTTCTTTCTTTCTTTCTTTCTTTCTTTCTTTCTTTCTTTCTTTCTTTCTTTCTTTCTTTCTTTCTTCTTT
>NW_016889037.1:0-1155 GCF_001698545.2 Rhinopithecus bieti | reverse complement strand
TTTTCATGATATTGCTTGTTCCTATCTATGAGCATGGAATGTTCTTCCATTTGTTTGTCTCCTTTTTTATTTAATTGAGCAGTGGTTTGCAGTTTTCCTTGAAAAGGTCCTTCACATCCCTTGTAAGTTGGATTCCTAGGTGTTTTATTGCCTTTGTAGCAATTGTGAATGGGAGTTACCCATGATTTAGTTCTCTGTTTGTCTGTTGTTGGTGTATAGGAATGCTTGTGATTTTGCACACTGATTTTGTATCCTGAGACTTTGCTGAAGTTGCTTATCAGCTTAAGGAGATTTTGGGCTGAGATCATGGGGTTTTCTAAATACACAGTCTAGTCATCTGCAAACAGGAACAATTTGACTTCCTCTTTTCCTAATTTAATACCATTTATTTCTTTCCCCTGCCTGATTGCCCTGGCCAGAACTTCCAACAGTATGTTGAATAGGAGTGATGAGAGAGGGCATCCCTGTCTTGTGCCAGTTTTCAAAGGGAATGCTTCCAGTTTTGCCTGTTCAGTACGATATTGGTGGTGGATTTATCATAAACAGCTCTTATTATTTTGAGATACGTTCCATCAATACCTAGTTTGTTGAGAGCTTTTAGCATGAAGCGTTGTTGAATTTTGTTGAAGGTCTTTTCTGTATCTATTGAGATAATCACGTAGTTTTGTCGTTGGTTCTGTTTATGTGTTAGATTATGTTTATTGATTTGTGTATGTTGAACCAGCCTTGCATCCCAGGGATGAAGCTGACTTGATCGTGGTGGATAAGCTTTTGATGTGCTGTTGAATTTGGTTTGCCATATTGTATTGAAGATTTTCACATCGATGTTCATCAGGGGTATTGGTCTAAAATTCTCTTTTATTGTTGTGTCTCTGCCAGACTTTGGTATCAGGATGATGCTGGCTTCATAAAATGAGTTAGGGAGGATTCCCTCTGCTCATATTGATTGGAGTAGTTTCAGAAGGAATGGTACTAGCTCCTGTCGGTACTTCTGGTAGAATTTGGCTGTGAATCCATCTGGTCCTGGACTTTTTTTGGTTGGTAGGCTATGAATTATGGCCTCAATTTCAGAGCCTGTTATTGGTCTATTCAGAGATTCAAATTGTCCCTGGTTTAGTCTTGGGAGAGTGTATGTATCCAGGAATTTATCCATTT
>NW_016889036.1:0-529 GCF_001698545.2 Rhinopithecus bieti | reverse complement strand
AGTTTCAAGCGATTCTCCTGCCTCATTCTCACAAGTACCTTGGACTACAGGCACGTGCCACCATGCCTGGCAAAATTTTCTATATATATAAATATTTTATATACTTTAAGTTCTATGGTACATGTGCACAACGTGCAGGTTTGTCACATAGGTATGCATGTGCCACGTTGGTTTGCTGCACCCATCAACTCGTCATTTACATTAGGTATTTCTCCTAATGCTATCCCTCCTCCAGCCTCCCACCCCACAACAGGCACCCTCCCACACAGGTGTATGATGTTCCCCACCCTGTGTCCAAGTGTTCTCATTGTTCAGTTCCCATCTATGAGTGAGAACATGCAGTGTTTGGTTTTCTGTCCTTGTGATAGTTTGCTGAGAATGATGGTTTCCAGCTTCATCCATGTCCCTGCACAGGACATGAACTCATCGTTTTTTATGACTGCATAGTATTCCATGGTGTACATGTGCCACATTTTCTTAATCCAGTCTGTCATTGATGGACCATCATATGAAAAGTGCAAGTGTAAAG
>NW_016889035.1:0-583 GCF_001698545.2 Rhinopithecus bieti | reverse complement strand
GGAGGCCGAGGCGGGCGAATCACAAGGTCAGGAGATTGAGACCATCCTGCCTAACACGGTGAAACCCCGTCTCTACTAAAAAACACAAAAAATTAGCCAAGCGAGGTGGTGGGCGCCTGTGGTCCCAGCTACTCGGGAGGCTGAGGCAGGAGAATGGCGTGGGCCCGGGAGGCGGAGCTTGCAGTGAGCCCAGATCGCGCCACTGCACTCCAGCCTGGGCGACAGAGTGAGACTCTGTCTCAAAAAAAAAAGAGAAGGAAGGAAGGAAGGAAGGAAGGAAGGAAGGAAGGAGGGAGGGAGGGAGGGAACGACGGAAGGGAGAAATCCAGTGCATAGCCTTCTAAGCCACACATCCTTCCATGCAGTTGTTTTCAATAATAAAGCCAGTATTTTCATCTCCATTGCCTAATGCCTCTAACTGTTGCCCAGCTGATTCTGAATTCAGCAGGGAAGAGGCATGTTATCTATCAACCCCCCGCAAGCCTCCAGAAAACTGAATACAGACTTGGACAATGCAGCCAGGCACTGTGTCAAGCGCTTATAGTGCTAGCTACTCTAGAAGCTGAGGCAGAGGATTGCTGGA
>NW_016889034.1:0-713 GCF_001698545.2 Rhinopithecus bieti | reverse complement strand
TTCTCTCTGGCTGCCCTTAACACTTTTGCTTCATTTCAACCTTGGTGAATCTGATTATTATGTTTCTTGGAGTTGCTCTTCTTGAGGAGTATCTTCGTGGTGTTCTCTGTATTTCCTGAATTTGCATGTTGGCCTGTCTTGCTAGGTTGGGGAAGTTCTCCTGGATAATATCCTGAAGAGTGTTTTCCAACCTGGTTCCATTCTCCCCATCATTTTCAGGTACACCAGTCAAAAGTAGATTTCATCTTTTCACATAGCCCCATATTTCTTGGAGGCTTTGTTCATTTCTTTTACTCTTTTTTCTCTTAACTTCTCTTCTTGCTTTATTTCTTTAATTTGATCTTCAATCACTGATACTCTTTCTTGCCCTTGATTGAACAGGCTATTATGGCTTGTACATGTGTCACGTAGTTATCGTGCCATGGTTTTCAGCTCCATCGGGTCATTTAAGTTCTTCTCTACACTGTTTATTCTAGTTAGTCATTCATCTAATCTTTTTTCAAGGTTTTAGCTTCCTTGTGATGGGTTTGAGCATCCTCCTTTATCTTGAAGAAGTTTTTTTACTACCGACCTTCTGAAGCCTATTTCTGTCAGCTTGTCAAAGTCATTCTCTGTCCATCTTTGTTCCATTGCTGGCAAGGAGCTGCGATCCTTTGGAGGAGAAGAGGCGCTCTGGTTTTTAGAATTCAGTTTTTCTACTCTGGTTTCTCCCA
>NW_016889033.1:0-218 GCF_001698545.2 Rhinopithecus bieti | reverse complement strand
ACATGGTGAAACCCCGTCTCTACCAAAAATACAAAAAATTAGCTAGGTGTGATGGCGGGCGCCTGTAGTCCCAGCTGTTCGGGAGGCTGAGGCAGGAGAATGGTGTGAATCCGGGAGGCAGAGCTTGCAGTGAGTGGAGATCTCGCCACTGCACTCCAGCCTGGGCGACAGAGCAAGATTCTGTCTCAAAAAAAAAAAAAAAAAAAAAAAAAACCGGG
>NW_016889032.1:0-900 GCF_001698545.2 Rhinopithecus bieti | reverse complement strand
ATTTTTTGAAGGTTTTTTTGGTGTCTCTGTCTCCTTCAGTTCTGCTCTGATCTTAGTTGTTTTTTGTCTTTTGCTGGCTTTTGAATTTGTTTGCTCTTGCTTTTCTAGTTATTTTAATTGTGATGTTAGGGTGTTGATTTTAGATCTTTCCTGCTTCCTCTTGTGGGCCTTTAGTTCTATAAATTTCCCTCTGCACATTGCTTTAAATGTTTCCCAGAGATTCTGGTACATTGTGTCTTTGTTCTCATTGGTTTCAAAGAACATCTTTATTTCTGCCTTAATTTAATTATTTACCCAGTAGTCACTCAGGAGCAGGTTGTTCAGTTTCCATGTGGTTGAGAGGTTCTGAGTGAGTTTCTTAATCCTGTATTCTAATTTGATTGCACTGCGATCTGAGAGACAGTTTGTTTTGATTTCTGTTCTTTTACATTTGCTGAGGAGTGCTTTACTTCCAACTATATGGTCAATTTTGGAATAACTGCATTGTGGTGCTGAGAAGAATGTATATTCTGTTGATTTGGGGTGGAGAGTTCTGTAGTTTCTGTAGATGACTATTAGATCCCCTTGGTGCAGACGGGGAAACTTCTGTCTCATTGATCTGTCTAATATTGAGAGTAGGGTGTTAAAAGTCTCCCATTATTATTGTGTGGGAGTCTAAGTCTCTTTGTAGGTCTCTAAGGACTTGCTTTATGAATCTGGGTGCTCCTTTATCGGGTACATATATATTTAGGATAGTTAGCTCTTCTTGTTGAATTGATCACTTTACTATTATGTAATGGCCTTCTTTGTCTCTTTTGATATTTGTTGGTTTAAAGTCTGTTTTATCAGAGACTAGGACTGCAACCCCTGCTTTTTTTTTTTTTTTTTTTCCTTTCCATTTGCTTGGTAGATCTTCCTCCA
>NW_016889031.1:0-842 GCF_001698545.2 Rhinopithecus bieti | reverse complement strand
GCCTGGGCGACAGAATGAGACTCCATCTCAAAAAAAAAAAAAAAAAAAAAAATTAGTGTTTGTACTAAATATCAAAAGTATTTTGACAAGTTTCTCTTTAAGATAGTTTATAAAGCCTTATCCTGGCTAGAGATGTTTTGTACAAATTATATATAGCCTGCCTGATCTACCAACACGCCACAGAGAATCAAAATCAACCATGTGGGGAAAGTCAGGGCAGTAGAAGTGGAGATATGCTTTTATTTTAAGGGCTTAAACCAAATTGTCTTGAAATTAAAGCTGTATTTCTGCAGCTTTCAGTGCAGAGAAAAGAAGAAAGTGAAGCTGTGTCAGTTTTAACATTAGCTATATCACAACATGTTTAAGAAAGATAGATGAAGTCATTTGCATAAAGGTATAGCATTGAAATACTATGTTGTGTTTGTTTTACATTTTGCATTAAAAAAAACATGCAGTAAAAGCCAAGTTAAATTTCATATTAAAGCAAGTTCTAGTATATGTATTGAGTTCCTGGTAGTCACATACTTTGTTCACATCACACCATACTTCATAGTATGATTTGTCAGGGGAGGGACTGTGGGGTGACAGTTTTACATTTACTTTTCTTCTTAATGCAGCTGGATCTAAGTAAAATGTTTTGAAGTTTATCAAAACTCAATATACTTGTAAAACATATAGGATCAGGGTTGGGGAAAAAAATACAGGTATAGTAAGTAAGAAAAGTGACCCATGAAGAAAGCATTGTGTGGCTGTATGTTGGTTGTGATTAAAATGAGGAACTGGTTTAAGTTGTAAATGGTGGCTGATTGCTATGTAACTTATGTACATGATTGTTGGGACGG
>NW_016889030.1:0-693 GCF_001698545.2 Rhinopithecus bieti | reverse complement strand
ACTCCCACCAACAGTGTGAAAGTGTTCCTATTTGCCCACATCCTCACCAGCATCTGTTGTTTCCTGACATTTTAATGAATGCCATTCCAACTGGTGTGAGATGGTATGCCATTATGGTTTTGATTTGCATTTCTCTAGTGATCAGTGATGATGAGATTTTTTTCATATGTTTGTTGGATGCATAAATGTCTTCTTTTGAGAAGTGTCTGTTCATATCCTTCACCCACTTTTGATGGGGTTATTTGTTTTCTTGTAAACTTGTTCAAGTTCCTTTTAGATTCTGGATATTAGCCCTTTGTCAGACAGATAGATTGCAAATTTTTTTCCCATTCTGTAGGTTGCCTGTTCACTCTGATGATAGTTTCTTTTCTGTGCAAAAGCTCTTTAGTTTAACTAGATCCCATTTGTCAATTTTGGCTTTTGTTGCCATTGCTTTTGGTGTTTTAGTCATGAAGTCTTTGCCCATGCCTATGTCCTTAATGCTTTTGCCTAGGTTTTCTTCTAGGGTTTTATGCTTTTAGGTCTTACATTTAAGTCTTTAATTCATCTTTAGTTAATTTTGTATAAAGTGTAAGGAAGGGTTCCAGTTTCAGTTTTCTCCATAAGACTAGCCAGTTTTCCCAACACCATTTGTTAATTAGGGAATCTTTCCCCATTGTTTGTTTTGTCAGGTTTGTCAGAGATCAGATGGTT
>NW_016889029.1:0-304 GCF_001698545.2 Rhinopithecus bieti | reverse complement strand
GTTTTATCAGAGACTAGGATTGCAACCACTGCTTTTTTTTGCTTTCTGTTTGCTTGATAAATATTCCTCCATCCCTTTGAGCCTATGTGTGTCTTTGCATGAGATGAGTCTCCTGAATATAGCACACTGATGGGTCTCAACTCTTTATCCAATTTGCCAGTCTGCATTTTTTAATAGGGGCATTTAGCCCATTTACATTTAAGGTTAATATTGTTAGGTGTAAATTTTATGCTGTCATTATGATGCTAGATGGTTATTTTGCCCATTAGTTGATGCAATTCCTTCATAGTATTAATGATCTTTA
>NW_016889028.1:0-282 GCF_001698545.2 Rhinopithecus bieti | reverse complement strand
GTCCCAGCACTTTGGGAGGCCAAGGTGTGTGGGTCACTTGAGGTCAGGAGTTTTGAGACCAGCCTGGCCAATATGGTGAAACCCTATCTCTATTAAAATACAAAATTAGCAGGGCTTGGTGGCAGGTGCCTGTAATCCCAGCTACTCGGGAGGCTGAGGCAGGAGAATCACTTGAACCCGGGAGATGGAGGTTGTGGTGAGATGAGATCATGCCACTTCACTCCAGCCTGAGAAACAGAGCAAGTCTGTCTCAAAAAAAAAGAAAAAAAAAAGAAAATTTTC
>NW_016889027.1:0-951 GCF_001698545.2 Rhinopithecus bieti | reverse complement strand
TGGAGTTTGCCTGTTTTTATGGGCAGTAAGAAGAAAGATGGTTTAATAGTGCCAATGACACAACTACCTAGCCACTGGTCAGGTAATTTAGTGTAGGTTCTATGCCCACATATCCAGTATAATCCAGTGGGGACTGTCCAGTCCCAGTGGGACTCCAGGTGGTCCACACGGTTTGCAACTTTGGAAATTTACTAAATGGATTTCTCTCTGTGTGATTTGAACTCCACCAAGTGACTGTTTTGTCATACCATTATACAGTTTCTGTCTCAAACAACTAAGTCATCCTATGGGGTGAGTGAATTCTTTTCCTTCTCTAGCTATGCAACATTGTCCAATAATTGAGGCTTTTAGGACCCAGAAATTATCAGGGTGATTCTTTTGAGCCGGGAAGTCATCAGGAACTGGGTCTGTAGGTACTAATTCTCGGGCTTCCCATGGCCATTGATCTCCTATTACAGTTCCTCCACATACATAACATGAAGTGACATTGAGAGACTGGGCTACATGCTCGGCTAATTGCAGAAACAAATTTTTTGTTTTCCTGTAATTTCTGGTACTGGCACTTTTAGTTTATCATAGAAGGTTTGAAATACTGGCTCAGGAGAGCATTTATAAACTTTTCTCAAACCATGATATTTACTTGAAGATCCAGTCTAACTCCATCAATTTTAGGGTTACACGTTCCCCTTTTTTTCCAGTGAGGAGCAAGGGGATTGGTTATTACTAGCTCTAAGGGGTTACATTGTCCCTTAGTACAGGAAGGGCCATTTTTTCCTTTCTGAAGGTGGACTGGATCCTTTTTTTTTTTTTTTTTTTATCCAAGTGGCCTAAATGACACGAGGCCAGTATTTACATTTATTTACACGTAGTCCTAATTTATGACAGATGTAGTTATTTTCTGCCATATAGCCTCTTTTCTAATTAAGAGAACTACACTTTATTCCTAACTTA
>NW_016889026.1:0-286 GCF_001698545.2 Rhinopithecus bieti | reverse complement strand
CACAAATGCTAGAAGAGGCTTCCTTTCCCTGCTTTCTTTTACCTGTCAATTCCTGGGAGAAAACAGGCCCTGAATTACATAGCTTCATAAGGTGGGATAAGAATAAGAACATGAATGGCAAAACACAGCAAATATTGTTGTTAAGCCCGATAAGAATTCTGAGAGGAAAGATCTATTAACATATTCCATGTACAAAGTAACTGAGTCTGAATGCTTAACTCACTTGTCAAAGTCCCCACATGGGAAAGTGTCTCTCTCTCGCTCTCTCTCTCTCTCTCTCTCTCTC
>NW_016889025.1:0-1379 GCF_001698545.2 Rhinopithecus bieti | reverse complement strand
TTATATATTAATATATATTTTATATATATATATAAAGGGCAGTTTATTAAGTAATAGCTTACATGAGCAAAAGGTCCCACATTAGGCTGTCTGCAAGCTTGAGGAGCAAGGAGAGCCAGACCGAGTCTCAAAACTGAAGAACTTGGAGTCCAATGTTTGAGGGCAGGAGGCATCCAGCGTGGGAGAGAGATGTAGGCTGCAAGGCTGGGCAATTCTCACCTTTTCACATTTTCTTCCTGCTTTATATTTGCTGGCAGCTGATTAGATTGTGCCCACCAGATTAAGGGTGGGTCTGTCTTCCCCAGCCCACTGACTCGAATGTTAATCTCATTTGGCAACACCCTCACAGACACACCCAGGATCAATACTTCGCATCCTTCAATCCCGTCAAGTTGACACTCAGTATCAACCATCACAAATTCACCTCTTGTCAACTTAAACCCATACACATCTCCTAAGATCATACATAATCTTCAAATAAAGACAATAATAAGGTCATAATTATGCCTAACATAATACAACTATCCTTCATACAACCGGAAACGCACTAATTTCCAACTCAAATACTGTTACATAAAGTTAATAATACTTAAATGGTAATATGAAGTCAATAAATCTTATTTCACATGATAAAGCAAACGGAAATAAAATGAAGATATTTTCTAAGTGTATACATGCACAAACATGTTTTAAACAAAAGGAGGAAACACTCATGACATTTACAGTCCTCATTTCTGCAGCTGGTCACATGGTTGTCGCTGGTATCAACGACTGTCTTCTACTACACATTCTATATTTCCTTTGTCTTCAGCAAGCACCTCTGCAGGTCGTAGTTTTTTCCCTGGTGGAGCGACCCAAGCCTTCATTCCTGAGGGGTCTGGACCATTTGTAGTCCTGCCTGGATTGGGCTATTGTAGTTTCCCACTGGCCTTAATCACAGGGCATAGTAATACTAAGATAGGCCCTAATGAATCTCCTGTATTCCATGCATACTCTTCCTTACCTCCATTATGGAGTAGTAAACTGATTTCATCTTGATAGTCTGGGTCAGTCACCCCAGCTAACACTGTAACTCCTTTCTTAGCCTGTTGACTGAAAGGTAGGAGGAGCCAGAGTGTCCAGGTGGCAATCTTAACTTCCAGTTTAAAGGAATGGTTGTTGTGTCTCCTGGTGACAGTGTTCTTCCTTCTGGAACTAAGACCTCTAGGCCAGCAGAACATAATGTCGCAGGAACAGGAAGCAAAATGTTGCTAATGGATCACTAGAGGTGACGGTGAGTGGTGCCACTTCCACTTCCACCCCTTGATTCCTAGCCCTGTGATTCCTGGCTATGGGAGAAACAGTATCATATATTGGACGCTGATTCAGATCATACACGG
>NW_016889024.1:0-843 GCF_001698545.2 Rhinopithecus bieti | reverse complement strand
TTGTGTGTGTGCAAGCATATCTGTGTGCACACATGCATGTGTACACATGTTTGTGTGTGTGTGCGTGTATGTTTGTGTACATGGGTATCTGTGTATAATATGCATGTATAACTGTGAACAAGTACTTGAGGATCTGTGTGTTTCTGTGTGTGTGCATACTGGTGTGTGAACATATCTGTGCACACACGTGTACCTATGTACGCATGCAAGCATATCTGTGTGAGGGATGTGAGGGCATGCAAATCTGTGTTTCTATGTGTGCTCCTCTGAGTGTATCTGTATGCATGCAAATGCTTCCGTGTGTGTGCACATATATCTGTGTGTGCATGTATGTGTGTATAATACCTATAGAGGGAGGAAGGGAACAGGATTAGATGCTAAGACTTCTGAATATATCTTATACTGTTCACTTTAAAATCAGTTACATTTTATATAATTAAAAGCCAAATTACAGCAAACTTTTAAAAAACTCCTAAAAAATAAAAGCAGCGTATAAAACATAATTCACAGTTTAACCACAGTGAGAATTCATCCAGGTGACTTTTGAGGTTTCAGAATTTTTTTTTTTTTTTTTGAGACAGAGTCTAGCTCTGTCGCCAGGCTGGAGTGCAGTGGCACAATCTCGGCTCACTGCAACCTCCACCTCCCGGGTTCAAGTGATTCTCCTGCCTCAGCCTTCCGAGTAGCTGGGACTACAGGTGCGTGCCACCACGCCCAGCTAATTTTTTGTATTTTAGTAGAGACGGGTTTTCACCATGTTGGCCAGGATGATCTCGATCTCTTGACCTCGTGATCCGCCTGCCTCAGCCTCCCAAAGTGCTGTGATGACAGGCGTGAGCCACC
>NW_016889022.1:0-301 GCF_001698545.2 Rhinopithecus bieti | reverse complement strand
ATTTTATTTTATTTTTTTTGAGACGGAGTCTCGCTCTGTCGCCCAGGCTGGAGTGCAGTGGCCGGATCTCAGCTCACTGCAAGCTCCGCCTCCCGGGTCTACGCCATTCTCCTGCCTCAGCCTCCCGAGTAGCTGGGACTACAGGCGCCCGCCACCTCGCCCGGCTAGTTTTTTGTATTTTTTAGTAGAGACGGGGTTTCACCGTGTTAGCCAGGATGGTCTCGATCTTCTGAGCTCGTGATCCGCCCGTCTCGGCCTCCCAAAGTGCTGGGATTACAGGCTTGAGCCACCGCGCCCGGCC
>NW_016889021.1:0-844 GCF_001698545.2 Rhinopithecus bieti | reverse complement strand
ATATAAGACACACACATATATCCTATAAATAACCTCACTAGTTCTGGTCAGGATTACCATCCAATAAATTATAGAACCACTTCTGGTTTTCAAAGCATTTCAAGTTTCTCGAAGATAACAGATGGTCACCTGCATTAGCAAAGGCTCTGTGCTTCTACCACTGACTGAGGGAGACAGAGTTACAGCATCCAGTCTCCAGTCCAGCCACCCACGTCCAGCAGCCCCACTCTCCACTCCGCTGCTGTTCACACTGCATGGAATCACTGTGGAAACGTGACAGGGATTTCCACGTCCACATCCCGCCAGGCCGCCGGCTCCTCTGCAGGGCTGGGTTTCACAACGCTGCCCGTGGAGCAATGCTCATTTCACATAAAAAAGAAAGCAGCATAATTTGCAGATAACCCCAATGGGAAACCTGGCAATTTAATTAAAACAGATCTTGAGGCCTTAAGTATTTTATTTTCATAGTGAAAATTCGGAAAACCAGCAACCTACTACCAAGGGAGAGACAGGCAGCTGAGTTATGTTTAGCAAAACTTTTCGGGGAACATACCAAAATTGTTCGAGATAATTTGATTTGTATCAATAACCCCGGTAGCTTTTAGTGAGACGTTAGGGTACTCAGTTGAGTGCCCAGATCTGAGTTTCGCATCGAAGTCGCCAGCCACACCAACGCGGGGGGACTGTGAAGAATACAACCGCGCTACTTGGTGAATACGACAAGAAGTCCCTGCAGACGGAGGCGCCACGGCCCAGGACCCGCTGCCCTGACTCCTCGCGCGGGTCCCAGAGAGGTCGCTGGACCCTCGAGGCCTGGGGCGGGGCGGGACTGGTGCAGGGCGGG
>NW_016889020.1:0-691 GCF_001698545.2 Rhinopithecus bieti | reverse complement strand
TGTGGTTTTGATTTGCATTTCTCTGATGACCAGTGATGATGAGCTTTTTTTCTTGTTTTTTAGCCACATAAATGTCTTCTTTTGAGAAATTTCTGTTCATATCCTTTGCCCACTTTTGCTGTGGTTGTTTTTTTCTTGTAAATTTGTTGAAGTTCTTTGTAAATTCTGGACATTAGCCATTTGTCAGATGGATAGATTGCAAAATTTTCTCCCATTCTGTAGGTTGCCTGTTCATTCTGTTGATATTTCTTTTGCTGTGCAGAAGTTCTTTAGTGTTATTAGCTCCCATTTGTCAATTTTGGCTTTTGTTGCCATTGCTTTTGGTGTTTTAGTCATGAAGTCTTTGCCCATGCCTGTGTCCTGAATGGTATTGCCTAGATTTTCTTCTAGGGTTTTATGACTTTAGGTCTTATATTTAAGTCTTTAATCCATTTTGAGTTAATTTTGTATAAGGTGTAAGGAAGGAGTCCAGTTTCAGTTTTCTGCGTATGGCTAGCTAGTTTTCCCATCACCATTTATTAAATAGGAATCATTCCCCATTGCTTGTTTTGTCAGGTTTGTCAAAGATCAGATGGTTTTAGATGAGTGGCATTATTGCTGAGGTCTCTGTTCTGTTCCATTGGTCTACGTATCGGTTTTCATACAAATGCCATGTGGTTTTCCACATAGTATAGTTTGAAGTCAGGTACTG
>NW_016889019.1:0-301 GCF_001698545.2 Rhinopithecus bieti | reverse complement strand
TTATGCACAGCAAAAGGAACAGTCAGCAGAGTAAACAGACAACCCACAGAGTAGGAGAAAATCTTCACATTCTATATATCTGACAAAGGACTAATATCCAGAATCTACAACGAACTCAAACAAATCAGTAAGAAAACAAAACCAATCCAAACAAAAGTGAACACATAAATAGACAATTCTCAAAAGAAGATATACAAATGGCCAACAAACGTATGAAAAAATGTTCAACATTACTAATGATTAGGGAAATGCAAACCAAAATCACACTGCAATACCACCTTACTCCTGCAGGAATGGCCAT
>NW_016889018.1:0-2209 GCF_001698545.2 Rhinopithecus bieti | reverse complement strand
ACCCCACGAACACTCCTCCCTATCTCCCCAGCTCCTCTCCCACCCAACCCAAACTGCCCTATCCCTCCTGCCATAATTTAGTCAACAATGCCAAGGTTTCACATGTGGTTCAGTGGGGACCAGTGCTCCCCTGGGGAGAAAACCCAGCCCCAGGTCTACTGTGTGTGGGCAGGAGCTGGGAGCCCAATGTACCTCTTCCCTCCCTCACAGAGCTGGAGGCCAACGCGTCAGCTTGATTTGCCCTGAAAGAACAGAGAACACCGAGTCTCAAGTCAGTCACTGCTGCCGAGAGCAACAGGTTTGAGTGGGAGGGTGTGCAGGGCTGGCAAAGGACAGCCCCTGTGCGGAAACAGGCCCCATTCGTCAGGACAGGTCCGCACAGGGTGCTGCTCCCTCTCTAGCTGGTGGGCAGCTCCTTCGGCTGGACCACCCTTTAAGAGATGCCAACTGTTTGTCACTTTTCTGCCTGGCACAGTGCTGGGCAGTGGACAGGGTGGAGGTCTAGTGAGGGCCTCTACTTTGGGGATCTTAGAGCACAGCTGGGAGGCAGCATGAGCCAGTATGGGGTTCTGAGGTCAGTCAAGCCTGAACTGGAATACTGGCTCCTGGGGCCACCCCTGCTGGGCACTGTGTGGCTTTGGGCCACCGTTTCCTCATCTGTACAATGGCTAGACAGAGAGAACCTGCCTCCTCCACACTCACAGCTTCTGGTTGTCACTCCCGTCACAACTCTGGTTGTCCTGTGAGGACCTCCCTGGACCAGCACTATCTGCAGTGGGGCAGGCTGCTCTGCAGGGCTCCGGGGAGCACCCAGTCACTGGAGCTGTGGGGACAGGGGTGTCCCAAGGCTGGGCCTGCCCTGTCTCATCCCCTCCACGAGTGTGGTCTCCCGTGCCCAGGCAGCAGGCAGCACGAGTTGATGCAGGGTGACTCCGGGAGCCCTGGCACGCCTTGAGCCTTAAGCCGGTCAGTCTCTGGGAGCCTGTGGGAAAGACAGGCAGGGCCTCTCGGGTCAGGCAGGCCTCCAGCACAAAGTGCTGACAGGTGGGGAGACCCAGGCCCACAGGAGGCAGGGCTGTGCCCGAGGTCCCTTGCAAGTCAGGGCCCCGGGGCGGGGCGGTCCCTGAGTCCTCAGCCAGGGCTCTCAGCAGGGCCTCCCAAGGTGCCCTGGGCTCTGGAGGAGCCAGCAGCCCCGTCCAAGATCCTCGGAAGGAACCAGCATAATGCTGGGGTCAGAGTGGGAAAATGGCCCACCTGGTTTGGGCGACTCTGAGTCCTTCTCCAAAGTTCACCTGGTGAAGGTGGCGTCTGCCCGGTCGGTGCACACTGTCCCCGGGAGCACAAGACACATCTGAGAAACAGCGGCCTTGGCCCCAGTGGTGGCTGATGGGGCTTTCCCAGTGGATGACCAGGGGAGCCATGGACCTCCTTCCCTCCTTCCCCTCCCTCCCCTCTTTCCATCCCACTCTCCCTCCTTCTCTTCCTCCCTCCTTCCCTCTGTTCCTCCCTCCCTCCCTCCCTCCTTCCCAGGCTGTCAGGGAGATGCAGGGATGGGGCCTGGGCTCTGGATTCTGGGTTCCTTTGGGACTCCTGCCTGAATGTCTATCTGTCTCCCATAGCACTTCAAAGGAGTGGGCTCCTCCCCACAAGCTGGGGGGCTCTGCCATTTGCAGGCTGGTGGCTTTCTCAGCTGCTCCTGTTGCAGGGCCACTCCGCAAAGAGAGCAGGTGAGAGATCAGTCACAGACCCATAGGCAGGTCCCTGACCTGGCTAAGATATCCACGGGTCTGATATGACACTGGGCTCTGGGAGCAGAACCCTGCCCTGCCACAGCACAGATGTGGGTGGTTCTGTGTCCCCAACGTAGTGGGGATGCACTGCAGAGACACAGCATGCAGTCCAGGCTCTCCCCTCCCCACTGCCAAGCTCGCCATTGCCGTCAGGTGCCATGGAGGGCCACCATTGTCATCATTGCCATAGAGGGCCAAGAGGAGCGGGAGCCACCGGGGAGGCAGAGGTCTGCTGGGGCTGAGGGTAGGCCTTGGAGAGTGACACCTCCACAAGACTAGAATGGAGCCAGAGAATGAGGACACATCAGCAGTCTGACCTGTCAGGGTCCCCCCAGTCCCCACTAAGGGCAAGTGGCCAGAGGTCCTCAGAAAAGCCCCCCAGGGAAGCCCAGAAGCCCCAACATAGAGCTCCAGGGACT
>NW_016889017.1:0-710 GCF_001698545.2 Rhinopithecus bieti | reverse complement strand
GCTATAAAAAGCGGGCACATGCATCATTCGGGGCCCTCTTGTATGTTGTGGAATGGAGGGACCAAGTTCGAACTTGCATTAAAGATTCTTGCCGCTTGGCTTTGACTCTGGACTCTGGTGGTCTTCTTCGGGGAACAAACGGTCTGGACATAACAGGTTAGCGTCCCATCCTTGGGAGATCTTGGTCTCTGTCATCATTTTTTCTTGTTGTCTTTGTCATCCCACTTTTCTCCAAACCAAAATGCTTTCTTCACTTTTGTGGAATTCAGACTATAAGAATCCTGTTTCCTTATTTTAATCTCTCCTTCAATAATTTGCTTATTAAAACACCTCTTTTGTTGCATTCCATTTGCTAGTGGATGCAGTCATCACTCTACTGTCCACTCATATCTCATAATTCATTTTGTCATGCCATGCTAACTGTACTTAGGCCTTCTTTGCAGAAATTGGTGGCGATTACCCTACTGACCTTTCTTGAGGGAAAAGGGAGGTAGGCATTTGAAAGAAAATTAACTAGGCTCTTGTTAGATTTAGAAAACTTCTGTGTCTAGTGGAGATCCTTGTTAGACATGGGGACATGGCAAGCATCTCAAAAGACTTCCTGCTAGGGTGTCTAAAGCAATAGGGATCAAATTCAAATTAAATGGCTTAAATAGAAAGAGACCCATTTTCTATTTTTTTTTTCTCATGGAAGAAAACTTTAATTGCCA
>NW_016889016.1:0-1564 GCF_001698545.2 Rhinopithecus bieti | reverse complement strand
GCCCAGTCCTCAGGGTTTATTCACTTCTCAAGAAGGGGACTACAAATGGGTAGCTTATTCCCCATATTCATGTAGATAATAGCTCCAGCTTTGGCTAATACATCTCTAACTAATAAGGGTGTGGGACTTTCAGGCATAACAAAAAAAAATCACGTGAAAAGAGCAAAGTCTCCCAATTACAACTGAAGAGGTGGGAGAAATACCTAGTTACAGGCTGTCCCAGGATTCCTTGGATGGTAACAGACCTTGAGAACGGTCCTCCAGGACAGGACATTAATACTGAGAAGGCTGTGCCAGTGTCCAGGAGGAAGTCAATTTCCTGGCCTTCAATGGATAAACATACCTGGAGCTCAGTGAGGGTGATGACATGAGCTGGTGCTTGCCCCAGGCACCTTCAATCCTGTTGTTGGATCTTCTAGTTGGGGCTTCTGACCCAGAGAACCTTTGTCCTCTGAGGCAGTGCACCTTCCAGTGATTGCCTTGGCATAGCAGACATGGATGAGGGGTGACTTGTTTCTCACTGGACAATCTTTTTTAAAGTGCCTTGTAAACCACATTGATAACCAGTCCTACTGGGTGATTGGCCTGCTCCATTTTCTGTCCTCTCTGAACCACCAAGGTTTATTTGTCTGAGGGCCAAGACTAAGACTGTAGTCTTTCTCTGATCTCATTTTCCTTTGGGGCCTGTTCCTCTGGGTCTCTATTGTAGAACACCAAGGTTTCCAGGTTTAATAATGCCTCCAGATTTTGTTCAGGGCACAGGGCTTTCTTGTGGAGCTTTCTCCTGATATCTGCAGCTGATTGGGCAATAAACTTATCTTTTAGAATCAATTGACTCCCAAGTGATTTGGGTGACAGGGGAGTATATTTTCTTAAGGCCTCCCATAGCCACTTCAGGAAGGCAGAAGGATTTTCTTCCTTTCCCTGAGTTATGGTGGACATCACTGAATAATTCATGGGCTTTTCCTAATTCTTCTTATTCCTTCTAGAACATAGGTCGACAGATGTTTATGACTCCAGTCCCCATGATTTGAGTCATGGTCTCAGTGGGGATCCATACTGGGTACAGCTTGCTGACTGGTAGGGAATTTGTCTCTTTCTTTGGCTGTCATTCTATCATTTACTTGATGAAGATAAATCTCCGAACTCCGAACTCTGAATGTGGCTAAAGCTGCATTCTTTTCATTAAAGGTCAGGGTTTGATCTAACAATAGCATGACATCTTTCCAAATGAGATAGAAGGTTTTGCCCTAGACTCCGTAGGACTTCTATGTATCTATCAGAATCATCTGAAAACTTCACCAATTCTGACTTGATCTGCTTTAAATCAGAGAGGGAGAAAGGGACATGTACCCAGTTGGGCTAAATTTCCTTCCCCTACAGCTTGAAGTGGACATAGTAGATAGCCTGGGGTTTTGTGGTCCTTTGGATACTTCTTTGCTATTTCCTTCTGGGCAGGAAGATTAGAAGAGGCTTACCATTAAAAGAAAGGGGAGCTATAGGGAGGTTAGGATATGGGGTAAGCGAAAAGGTCCTCCTATGGGATGTAAATTGCAAGCTTTGC
>NW_016889015.1:0-1376 GCF_001698545.2 Rhinopithecus bieti | reverse complement strand
TGCACATACACATCCAGGTGGCCTGCAGGAGCCAAGAATTCTGGAGCAGCCAAAAAACCACAAAGAAGTAAAACAGCCAGTTCCTGCCTTAACTGATTAACCAAAATTACAACATTTTACCAATGTGACTTGTCCCTGCCCTACCTTAGGTGATCAGTCGACTTTGTGACATTCTTCTTCTGGACAATAAATCTTATGATCACCCCACAATGTACCTTGTGACCCCTCCTCTGCTAACAATAGATAACCACCTTTTACTGTAATTTTCCATTACCTACCCAACTCCTATAAAGCAACCGCTTCCCCATCTCCCTTCGCTGACTCTCTTTTCGGACTCAGCCCACCTGCACGCAGGTGAATTAAAAGCTTTATTGCTCACACAAAGCCTGTTTGGTGGTTTCTTCACACAGACATGCTTGACAAGAACCACCCCTGGCACCAACATCTGTACTAGTCTGGGTTCTCCAGATTGGGAGTGCTGACCTCCTGCACAGTTGAAAGTGTACGTATAACTTTTGACTCCCCGAAACTTTACTAATAGCCCTACTGTTGATTAGAAGTCTTCCTGATAACATAAACAGCCAATTAACACAGATTTTTTATATGTATTCGTGTGTGTGTGTGTGTGTGTATATAAAGTGAAGAATTGGCTCCTGTGATCATGGAGGCCGAAGAGTCCCACAATCTGCCTTCTACAAGCTGAGATCCGGGCAGCCAGTGGTGTATAGTTCAGCTGGAGTTTGAAGGCCTGAAAACCAGGAGCACTGTGTAAATTTCATGCCGAGGGCAGGAGAAGACTGATGTCCCAGATCAACAGTGAGGCCAGAAAGGGGAGTGAACTCCTCCCTTCCCTGCCTTTTGTTCTCTTCACGTCCTGAGTGCCCTGGATGAGGCCCCACACTGGGAGGGGTGCCTTCTGTACGGGGCCCATGGTCTCAGGTGCCAGTCTCATTGGGAAACACCTCACTGGCCCACCCAGAAACAATGTTTAGTCAGGGCACCCAGTCACTCGATCACATTGACGTAGAGATGAAGCACCATACAACGGTAGGCCCCTTGTGTCACAGTCTGGTGTGGGCTGGGTGCCGTCCTCCACCTTGAGCTGTGCTAGAGGGGACGAGTGGCCTTTGGGATCAAGGTGGTGAGGGAAGGGAGGGCTGGGGACAGGCTGGGCCCAGATGTGCTGTGTGTCACCTGCCTGCCTGCCTGGGTCAGCCATGCAGGAGCATGCCTGGGAAGAGAAGGTGGGCCATGCACTGCCTTGCACCATCTGGCCCCATCCCCTCACTGCAGGTCCCGCCCCTCACAGTGGCCCTATCCCCTTACTGCAGGTCCCGCCCCTCACCACAGGCCCCATCCCCTCACTGCAGGTCCCG
>NW_016889014.1:0-711 GCF_001698545.2 Rhinopithecus bieti | reverse complement strand
AATTTTTACATGCATGGAGGCTTTCACGTAAAAGAAGTGAAGACCAAAAGAAGTGGTTAGACCCAGGAGCTTATATATCATTTTAACAAGGGGTGATAAATTGTGGAGAAGTTACAAAATAAAGGAAAAGAGATTTGAGCTTTTGGGGTGGAAAATTGTGGGAAGGTAAATATATGGGGAAACCAATGGAAAATAAGAATTATTTTAATAAGGTTTATTCATCTGGACTCATCTCAGTGCTGGATTTCTGCCTCCCATGATAAAGGTCATTCCCCTACTTGCATTAGAGAAGGAAGGAAGAACATGTTCACAAAGGGAAATTTATCTTCTGCTTTTAGGCAGATGAGGGAGGTCAAGGGGCTCTATGTTTGTTGCTTCTTAATTGCTTTCAGTTAAAATAATCCCTATGTCAAAGTGACATATTTTGGAGTTGCATATTCTGATTCCCTTCATAGATTTGGCTATTTAATAATTGGATACTAAAGTCAGAGCAGTATTTATTGTAACAGGGATAAACAGCTCATAATCTGATGAAAATCCCCTGATAGAAAGTGGTTATCAGAGACATTTTGGAAGTCCTTATTTCTCAGCATCACCATCTAGTGGCAAAATCTCAAAAGAACACAGAGCCCTCTCGGGACCTTAAATTTAACAGAATATGTGCACAGTACCACAAACACCAAGGCATTATTTAAACACTAACATATATTT
>NW_016889013.1:0-302 GCF_001698545.2 Rhinopithecus bieti | reverse complement strand
GTTTTTTTTTTTGTTTTTTTTTTTGAGGCGGAGTCTCGCTCTGTCGCCCGGACTGGAGTACAGTGGCCAGATCTCAGCTCACTGCAAGCTCCGCCTCCCGGGTTTACGCCATTCTCCTGCCTCAGCCTCCCGAGTAGCTGGGACTACAGGCGCCTGCCACCTCGCCCGGCTAGTTTTGTATTTTAGTAGAGACGGGGTTTCACCGTGTTAGCCAGGATGGTCTCGATCTCCTGACCTCGTGATCCACCCGTCTCGGCCTCCCAAAGTGCTGGGATTACAGGCTTGAGCCACCGCGCCCGGCC
>NW_016889012.1:0-811 GCF_001698545.2 Rhinopithecus bieti | reverse complement strand
AAAAAATTGATCCATGAAAAGTATCATGTAACTCTGTGAGATGAATTAATCCATCACAAAGCAGTTTCTCAGAAAGCTTCTGTATAGTTTTATATGAATGTATTTCCTTTTCACCATGAACTTCAATGTGCTCCAAAGTATCCCACTGCAGATTCATAGAAAACAGTGTTAGCAAACTGTTCAATGAAAGCAACAGTGTAACTTTGTGAGACGAATACACGCTTCACCAAACAGATTCTCAGAAAGCTTCTTTCTAGTTTTATTCTGAGGATATTTCCTTTTCCACCATAGGCCTCAGTGTGCTCCCAAATATCCCTTTGCAGACTCCAGGAAAACAGTGTTATCATATGTCTCCAAGAAAAGAACAGTGTAACTCTGTGAGAAAATTCATCCATAGCAAACCAGTTTCTCAGGAGTCTTCTTTGTAGTTTTATCTGAGGATAATTCCTTTTCTCCATAGGCCTCAATGCTCTCCCAGATATCCCTTTGCAGATTCCATGAAAACAGTGTTAGCAAAATGCTCCATGAAAACAAAGGTGTAGCTTTATGAGATGAATTGACACAACACAAAGAACTTACTCAAAAGCTCCTTTATAGTTTTATTCTGAGGATATTTCACTAGTCACCATAGACTTCAATGATATCAAAATATCCCTTCTCAGATTCCCCAAAAAAGTGCTATCAAACTGATCCATGAAAAGAAAGGTGTAACTCTTTGAGATGAATTCACACATCACAAAGAAGTCTCTCTGAATGCTTCTTTTAGTTTTAATCTGAGGATATGTCCTTTGACACCGTAGGCTTCACTGCA
>NW_016889011.1:0-371 GCF_001698545.2 Rhinopithecus bieti | reverse complement strand
CCAGATCAAACCAGACCGGACGAGATCAGACCAGACCATATCAAACCAGACGAAACCAGACCAGACCAGATCAAACCAGACCAGACCAGATCAAACCAGACCGGACAGATCAAACCAGACCGGACCAGACTAGACCAGATCAAACCAGACAAAACCAGACCAGACCAGATCAAACCAGACCAGATCAAAACAGAAGAAACCAGACCAGACCACATCAAACCAGACCAGACCAGATCAAACCAGACCAGATCAAACCAGACAAAACCAGACCAGACCACATCAAACCAGACCAGACCGGACTAGACCAGATCAAACCAGACAAAACCGGACTACACCAAATCAAACCAGACAAAACCAGACCAGACCAGATC
>NW_016889010.1:0-756 GCF_001698545.2 Rhinopithecus bieti | reverse complement strand
CTAAAATCTTTTTTGTCTGATATCAATATAGACATTTCAGACAGTTTTGATTAATGTAAGCATATTATATATTTTCATCAGTTTGCTTTCAATTTTTTCTATTTGAAATGTGTTTGTTGTAAATAGAATAAAATTAGGTATTGCTCTGTACGTATTCTGAAAATCTCTTTTTTGATTGACATAGTTAAACCATTCACATTTAATGTGATTAAGAATAAATTCATTCTCTACATATGTATTTTTTATTTGTCCATCTGTTCTTCCTTCAATTCTTCCTCATTTTCTTCATTCTTTGGGATTAACAGAATATATTTTGCGATTCCATTATATTGCATTTTTTGGTATATTAGCTATAATGCTTTACATTGTATTAGTTACTGCTTCAGGGTTTATAGTGAATCTAAAGCCTGTCACAATTTACCTTCAAGAGATTTTATACCATTACATGAATAGTATAAGGACCTTAGAATAGATAACATCCGTTCCTTCTCTTCTGACGATTTTACCATTGTTACTATGCATCGTACTTATACATATGCAATAAACCCCATAGTACATTGTTATTTTTTGAAATAAGAAAAAATTTTAGACATTTATTTACCCCTGTTGTTATCATTTTAGCTCTTTATGTCTTTTATTAGATACATATTTCCATCTAGTATAATTTCCTATCTACCTAAAATTTCTTGTACTGCAGGTCTGGTAGTGATGAACCCTTTCAGATTTTGTGTCAGAAAAAAATTTATTTCATCTTTG
>NW_016889009.1:0-711 GCF_001698545.2 Rhinopithecus bieti | reverse complement strand
CAGAAGACATTGAGTCATCATATCTCGTCTTCAACAGCCTGGCTGGCCTATTTGATAGTCCCAGTCTGGGTCTATAGAGGGGACTTCTTGTTCCCCTACTGGGAAGGCGGGGTCTGTTAAGTGTAGTTGGTTGGCATGTTGCCTGGCGGCCGCTAGGATACACTCTTGCTCATCAGGGTTTAGAGTAGAGGTGAGAATAACATGGAGATCATGCCAGGTTAAATCGTAGGCCTGGCAAAGGTACCTAAATTATTTGGTGTAAATTGTAGGATTGGCAGAAAATCTCCTAAACGTTTTCAATTTTGAAAGATCTGCTAGTGAGAAGGGAACATGAACGCTAACCACGCCCTCTGCTCCGGCCACCTCACGCAAGGGTGCTAAGACCGCAGGGGGGTTGGATAGGGTAGGAGTAGGAGCGGGGTAGTTGGGCAATCTTTAGAGCGGGTATGGGCAGATATAGGCGAACTAAGGTGACCAGGCGGAAGTGCCGAGGGGTTGGAGGGAGGTGCAGCCTCAACAATGGTGGGAGGGACCGAGGAGAAGGGCGGAACAATAGCAGGAGTGGAAGGGGAAGGTGGGGCTGGAGCGGGACGGGGAGGTGGAGTATACAGCAGGAGTGGAAGAGGGGAGGGGAAGTAAGGTCTTCGGGCAAGTCAGACAGGAAGGATAACTCCTCCTTTTCGGACTTTGTTACGCCTGCGTCCTTAGCCA
>NW_016889008.1:0-304 GCF_001698545.2 Rhinopithecus bieti | reverse complement strand
CCCATGTTTCAGAGGTGTCTGATCACCACGGGGACGCCTGCCTTGATCCTTCACGCTTAGCAGCAAGCATCGCTTTTCTAGGGAGCAAGCACCCCCCACCCCTTCTCTCCATGTCTCTGCCCCTCTTCTACTTTCCTGGGGGCAAGCACCTCCCACCCCTTTTCCACTTTCCTGGGGGGCAAGCACCTCCAACCCCTTCTCCACTTTCCTGGGGGGCAAGCACACCCCATCCCTTCTCTCCTAGTCTCTACCCTCTCTTTTCTCTCTACTTTCCTGGGGGGCAAGCACCCCCCACCCCTTTTCC
>NW_016889007.1:0-302 GCF_001698545.2 Rhinopithecus bieti | reverse complement strand
TGGTCGTGCAAAGTGAAATAGTCTCAGACAAAACTGGAAGGAAGCTTTCTAGGAAACTACTCTGGAAAATGTGTAATAATCTCACATAGATAAAGCTTTCTTTACATTATGCAGCTTGGAAACTCCTTCGTGGATGGATCCACGTAGGTATATTTGGGATCACATTCGGGCCTATGGTGAAATAGGAAATATAGTCAGATAAAACTGGAGAGAAACTTTCTGAGAAACTGCTTGGTGATGTGTGCATTCCACTCAGGGACTTATAACTTTCTTCTCATAAAGCACAGTTTGAACACTGTTCC
>NW_016889006.1:0-840 GCF_001698545.2 Rhinopithecus bieti | reverse complement strand
AAACATAAGAAGTTTATTTTGCATGTAGACAGTAATGGATGTAATAAATATATGACAATTTGTTACAATTTTTTATATGCTTTGAGGAATTGTAACATTTTCTGGTTGAATTTATCCAGCTTCACAAATTAATGCCATGATTTAAGTGAATTTGGCATAGTACTCATTATATAAACCAGGAGTAAAATAGAAGCTCTCTTGAAACTAAATTTTAATGACTCTTAAATTATAATTTGTTTAGTCTCATTTTGTTTCATTTCCTTTTGTTGTCTGGTTTTGTTTGGTTTTCTTGCTTCTACAGAGATGCTGAATACACAAATTATACACAAAATATTATTTCTGTTGTTGTTGTTTTGTTTTGCTTTTGTTGTTTTTTTGAGATGGAGTCTCTCTCTGTCAACCAGACTGGCGTGATCTCAGCTCACTGTAACCTCCGCCTCCTGGGTTCAAGCAATTCTCCTGCCTCAGCCTTACATGCAGCTGGGATTACAGCTGCCTGCCACCACGCCTGGCTAATTTTGTGTTTTTTAGTAGAGACGGAGTTTCGCCATGTTGGCCAGACTGGTCTCGATCTCCTGACCTCAGGTGATCCTCCTGCCTCAGCCTCCCAGAGTGCTGGGATTGCAGGGGTGAGCCACTGTGCCCCGTCAAAAAATATTCTTTATTTATCTTTATCAATAGAAAATAAATTGACATCCTAAAACAGCAGAAAGTCTCACTGATGAGTAGTTTCTGGCTTTTGTTCTGAGATTACTAAAGCTAGATGCCATTCCAGATAAGAAACAAAATAAATAAATAAAAGAAAACAACAGAAAGTTTTCTTTTAACATTTGAGTTTTG
>NW_016889005.1:0-298 GCF_001698545.2 Rhinopithecus bieti | reverse complement strand
TTTATCAATAGATTAAAAGCCTAGAAATTGGCCGGGCACGGTGGCTCAAGCCTGTAATCCCAGCACTTTGGGAGGCCGAGATGGGCGGATCACAAGGTCAGGAGTTTGAGACCATCCTGGCTAACACGGTGAAACCCCGTCTCTACTAAAAAATACAAAAAACTAGCCGGGCGAGGTGGCGGGCGCCTGTAGTCCCAGCTACTCCGGAGGCTGAGGCAGGAGAATGGCATAAACCCGGGAGGCGGAGCTTGCAGTGAGCTGAGATCCGGCCACTGCACTCCAGCCCGGGCGACAGAGC
>NW_016889004.1:0-705 GCF_001698545.2 Rhinopithecus bieti | reverse complement strand
GGAAACACTCTTTTGTACAATCTGTTAAGGAACATGTGGGAGCACATTGAGGCCTGTTGGGAAAACAGAATCCATGGATAAAATGAGAAAGAAGCTATCTGAGAAACTGCTTTTGGATGTGTTGATTCATCAAAAGAGTTAAAATTTCTTTTGATTGAGAAGCTTGTAAACACTCTTTTGTAGAATCTGCTAAGGGACATTTGGAAGACCATTGATGCACATACAGAAAAGCCAAAATACTAGAACGAAGCTTTCTGTGAAACCACTTTGTGAGATGGTGAGGTGTGGACCTATCTCACAGTTAAACCTTTTCCTTCATTCAGCAGGATGGAAAGACTTTTGTAGAATCTGCAAAGGGACATTTGGGAACACATTGAGGTCTATAGTAAAAAACTGCATATCCATGGATAAAATTAGGAAGAAGCTATCTGTGAAACCACTTTGCAATGTGTGAATTCATGTCACAGAGTTAAACCATACTTTTAATTCAGCAGGTTGGAAACACTCTTTTCAGCAGTTTGGAAACACTCTTTTGTAGAATCTGCAAAGCGATATTTGGAAGCCCATTGAGAGCTATACTGTAAAAAAAATCCTCATATAAAACAAGTAAGAAGCCCTCTGGAAAACCACTTTGTGATGTGTGGATTCATCTCACAGGGTTAAACATTTCTTTGGATTCAGCAGGTTGGAAACACTACTTTTGTG
>NW_016889003.1:0-340 GCF_001698545.2 Rhinopithecus bieti | reverse complement strand
TTCAAAAAATTTTACTTTCAAAAAATTACTTTCAAATTTTACTTTATCAATAGATTAAAAGCCTAGAAATTGGCCGGGCACGGTGGCTCAAGCCTGTAATCCCAGCACTTTGGGAGGCCGAGATGGGCGGATCACAAAGTCAGGAGTTTGAGACCATCCTGGCTAACACGGTGAAACCCCGTCTCTACTAAAAAATACAAAAAGCTAGCCGGGAGAGGTGGCGGGCACCTGTAGTCCCAGCTACTCGGGAGGCTGAAGCAGGAGAATGGCGTAAACCCGGGAGGCGGAGCTTGCAGTGAGCTGAGATCCGGCCACTGCACTCCAGCCCGGGCGACAGAGC
>NW_016889002.1:0-216 GCF_001698545.2 Rhinopithecus bieti | reverse complement strand
AGACCATCCGGACAGAAAGTCGATGAGGAAGCGGCCGACTTACACACCGCTACAGAACCAGCGGACCTGACATTGTCCCCCCAACCTGTGTGCTTTGCCACCAACCCGTTTAGGCAATTTGGTAACGGTGAAACCGAAGATCTACAAGGAAGTGGGGTTTGCAGCATGTTTTCCATACGACAAAAAACATGGAAACAAAATGAATGCTCATTCATG
>NW_016889001.1:0-1255 GCF_001698545.2 Rhinopithecus bieti | reverse complement strand
CCACGTTGCCTATTAAACTCATTAAGTAGTTCAAAAGTAATTTGTGCTGCCAAAATGTCCACATTATTGGTTTTAACATTAAAATAATTGTAGATAATAAAAATATGGTTTCTGGCAATCCTTGAGTTAGGTATTGATTATGTGTGGGTAATTTCATTGTTTGACTGCTTTTAAGAGTTCTACTGGAATATTATATAAAAATTTGAGTTTCTATATAGGTATGATGGTGGTTTTATTACTGCTTTTGTGGAAAAAAGTGCTCATTGTGCTTTATAAAGAAATCATCTTAGAAAATCTTCACCTGACTTAAATGTATTCAGGAAAATGTAGGAAACATTGACTATAGATAACACTGTGGTATTCACAGATCTAATTCCTATCAAATTAGGATATCTGATATCTCTGTAATTTATTAACAGGTTATTTAATTATATGTATTACCAATGAATAATCAAAATGAATAAATCTACAACTGTTTTCTTAATTACAAAGAATACAATGGCTCTTCATTACATGTAACATATAGTACAAAATCATTACTAGGGCCTATAAACCCCAGCAGCTTTATCCCCTATCTCTCTACTCTGCATATGCCATGCATGTCTATGTTTCCACAGTTCTGTATTGTACATGCTTCCTTTACTTTGATGCTATTGCTTCTCACCCTTCTCAGTGGAGCTGGGTCTTAAGGCATGAATGGAAATCTTTTAGGCAATGTTACCTCTTCTGTGATGCTTTCTTCATTTTCCTTTCTGTGTTCTCACATGACTTATTAAAATTATCTATCAGAAACCAACATTATCCTGAGTATTTATGTGTGTGTGTTGCCTCAGTGAGGCAGTGAGTTGCTTGAAGGTGAGGTTTGTTTATTATTCATTTTGAATCTTGGTGCCCTGCACAATGTCTAGGTCATAGCAGGTACCTGATTAAATATGTGAGCAAATAGTATTAATATTTAGCTTGAATTTACTTGGGCAAATGCAAAACACATAATGCAATTTTACATGTGGTCATAAGAATTTTGGATAGATCTATGAATCTATCTATTCATTTTTTATACCGAAGGCTTTATTGTTCTTTACTGAATGATTACATATTAATTTAGGGGCAGAAAATTATGCTTAAACTTATTATTCTGTGGTTCATACAATAGCAAAGGAGCTGTCTGATTTGGCATGTTCAAGCCAACACTTAACCAAATTGCTGACATGATTTTATTCGATGATGTGCATAATATGGACCAAGGCATTTTTAT
>NW_016889000.1:0-223 GCF_001698545.2 Rhinopithecus bieti | reverse complement strand
AATCACCACTCACCAGCAAATGCAGGCTGTGCTATAGTATCTTCCACATCTATCATTGAGGCTACTGCTCTGCCCCGCTCCACTACCTCTCAGCAAGCCGAACTCATTGCCTTAACTCGAGCCCTCACCCTTGCAAAGGGACTACGCATCAATGTTTAAATTGACTCTAAATATGCCTTCCATATCCTGCACCACCATGGTGTTATATGGGAAGAAAGACATT
>NW_016888999.1:0-223 GCF_001698545.2 Rhinopithecus bieti | reverse complement strand
CTATCAGAGACTATGATTGCAACCCCTGCCTTTCTTTGCTTTCCATTTCCTTGGTAGATCTTCCTCCATCCATTTATTTTGAGCCCATGTGTGTCTCTGCATGAGAGATGGGTCTCCTGAATACAGCACACTGATGAGTCTTGACTGTTTATCCAATTTGCCCATCTTTGTCTTTTAATTGGGGCATTTAGCCCATTTACATTTAAGGTTAATATTTCTATGT
>NW_016888998.1:0-375 GCF_001698545.2 Rhinopithecus bieti | reverse complement strand
CGAGTGACAGTGAATGCAATAATGAATGTATGAGGCCGGGCGCGGTGGCTCAAGCCTGTAATCCCAGCACTTTGGGAGGCCGAGACGGGCGGATCACGAGGTCAGGAGATCGAGACCATCCTGGCTAACACGGTGAAACCCCGTCTCTACTAAAATACAAAAAAACTAGCCGGGCGAGGTGGCGGGCGCCTGTAGTCCCAGCTACTCCGGAGGCTGAGGCAGGAGAATGGCGTGAACCCGGAAGGCGGAGCTTGCCGTGAGCTGAGATCCGGCCACTGCACTCCAGCCCCGGCGACAGAGTGAGACTCCGTCTCAAAAAAAAAAAAAAAAAAAAAAAAAAAAAAAAAAAAAAAGAATGTATGAAATAATAATAAA
>NW_016888997.1:0-847 GCF_001698545.2 Rhinopithecus bieti | reverse complement strand
GGCTGGTGCGGAGCCAACTGCGGACTGGTCAGTGCCGGTGGCTTGGACGAATCCAGCGATGCCTTGCTTTCGGCCGGCGACATGGTCTGCTCAACGAGACTGCGGCGCATCGAGTCACGCAGCGCCAGCACCTCGTCATCGGACATGGCTTGTACGGCATCGGCCGCCATCAGCTGACGCTGGTACTCCATGGCCACAGTACCGAAGGCCATCGCGGCGGTGTCGGCCATCGCGTTGCGGAAGGTGCGGCCAGCGGCCGACCACGGGGTGTACTTGCCCAGGAACTTGACCTGGTTGGTCAGGATCTTGAGGATGTCCACTTCGTCGTTTTCCAGACCGACGTTGCGACGTTCGGCCCACAGGCCCAGCATGCACATCTCGGCATTGCCCGGCATCATGCCCCACAGGCAGTCGGCGTCACGCATCAGCGCCACCAGACCCACCTGCATTTCCGGATGTTCGGCGAAGTCGCCGGAGATCGGATACTCGGTAGCGGCGATATACGAAGCCACGATGTCCTGCTCTTCGCGGCTGACGTTGTTGTCATCGGCCCAGCGTTGGAAGTGTTCGATGGCGCGATGGATGTTGCGCTTGCCTTCATCGTCGACGACGCTGTCCGGATGGCCGTTGTGGTCGGCATCGTGGAAGGCCAGTGCAAGTTCGGCACGCTTGAGGTCGATCTTGCTGAAGTGCTGGCCGGAGAGCTTGCGCAGGACTTCAAACAGGTTCAGGACTTGGCTGACATGACCGACGTTGTGGTAGGCCAGCTTGGCGTAGCTGTGGCCGGTGCGGTAGGTGTTCAGGTGGACACGGTAGCGACCGGAGATGTCGGTCTTTTCCAGCAGCT
>NW_016888996.1:0-1257 GCF_001698545.2 Rhinopithecus bieti | reverse complement strand
CAAACCTCCACGTTCTGCACATGTACCCTAGAACTTAAAGTATAATAAAAAAAGAAATTAATAATAAATAAATAATTAAATATCTCTTCATTCTTGATAATGAGACACTCCAGCATAGTATATTATAGATTTCTGTGTTCATGCAACCTCAAGTATCAGTGTCAACTCTGCATTTGCTAAGTCAAGGTAACTCTGGCCTGTTTTAAGTACAGAAGATTTCCAGAGATGATGATAATCTAAGGGAATTGTTAGCATGAATGATTTTGGTAATAGTAAGAATTTACCATTCCAGATTTCTTGCACAAGCAATTAATTATCTTTGTATGCTAATTCACAATAAATCCTACCCCTATAAACAATGAAAATATTTCTTTAACATGGTTGGCAACAGAAAAAATCATGCAAATTTAAGACATTTATATCACTGAAGACCCTATTTTAAATTAAAAGCATCACTGAGAAGGTTAAGACATTAGGCTGGAGTAGTCACTCGGGAATACCCTAGTGAATGTTAGCCTTCTATGAGTATTACCTTTCCGGTGAGCTAGAAAAGAGGTGAAAAGGAAGAACTAGTGATAGCAGTAAGATTGCTTGGTAAATTTAAATCAATAGTAGTTGTTTGTGATGAAATATCAAATATGAGTTATGAAATTGCCATAATGTTGAGAAAATAAGGAGTACGTAGGGAAAAGTGGACTTTGAATATTTCCATACATGAACAGCAGTAGTCCTCAGGAGACAGTTACTGCATAATATGAATATAGACAAGTGCCTGGGCTGACAGGAATTCTTGCCTAAATGCCATTGTGCTTTGGGAGCTTGGAAGAAATACCGTAGAGGAGTTGGAAATAAATAATACCGCCTCTGCCCTTATATAATGCTTTGTTTCCAGGTGGAGAAGGGACAATCAAGCTCATTGCTGCAGTTGGCCAAACAAGATCACTTAAATGTCATTTGGTTTACACCAGATCAATGCTATCATGGTGACCTCTGTTGTGGGAAATGTTTTTTAAAAAAAGCGAATCTGAATTTCAATCCCTGCATTTTACCCTTTAGTTGTCTCAGATCAATAACCATTCATTGGCTTCTGTGATTTTCACATGGAGGAGGGAGCTGCACATTTTCTTAATGACAACAACCATTAAAATTTAGCTCTAAACAAGTTAGTGTGACAGAAAAAAGAACATTACAGCACCACAAAACATTTCAACATTGTATTGTATATCTTTGTGATACTACTATATTAAAACTTGCTTA
>NW_016888995.1:0-715 GCF_001698545.2 Rhinopithecus bieti | reverse complement strand
AATAAATAAATAAATAAATAAATAAATAAATAAATAAATAAATAATAAATAAATTTACAGACGTGGAGCATATGAGTAAAGTCAATTGGCCAATCTTGTGTCAGAGTAAATCCACAAGCCTGATGTGTAGGAAAAGGAGGAGGCCTGAGAAAGCCTTGGGAGCTGGTGGCATGGCAGACAGAGCATTGAGAGGTGATGGTCTTAAGGATGGATTTCCATGAAGGGAAGGAGATGAGGGCCTGCAGGAGGCAAGCCAGAAGCTTGTATCCCACATGGAGGTGGTCACGAAGGGAAAAAAGAATGGACTGAGCTTGTGAGGCAGGAAGATTTAAGAACCACTTGCCCTGAGTTGGAAAAGACTGGTGGAGCAGGTTTTCAGAAGAACAGTAGATGGGAGTGATAGAGGAGAAAGAAAATACTGGCCCTCTGGAGTGGGGCTGGAATACTGGCAGGTGTGGAGGCACTGGCTATTTGTTTTGCTGTCCTGTTGGCATAGGCATTTCCTTTTGCGATAAGATCAGTAGGTTTCTGGTGTCTTTTACAATGAATGACTCCAGCCTTGGCCGGCAGGAGAGCAGCCTTCAGGAGGGCCTTTGTTAGGGAGGCATTGATAATGGAAGAGCCTTGTGTGGTAAGGAAGCCTCTTTCAGCCCAGATGGCAGCATAGTCATGGAGGACGTGGAAAGCATATTGGAGTCAGTATAAATGCTAGTGT
>NW_016888994.1:0-1975 GCF_001698545.2 Rhinopithecus bieti | reverse complement strand
ATCAAATTGCAAGACAAAATTTTCCATTAAAGGCAGAGGTCTCACAGCACCCTTCCTCATAAACACTTTATATAGTCCCTCAGTGGAAGATGTTGGAACTGGGGATGGAAGTTGACCTATAATTCCTTTATCTTTAGCTACAATGTTGTCAGCCCCAGGCTAGTTTATGCTAATTTGTGCTAGTCTGTGCTTGAATTTAAGTAGCATGTTTCCTTCCCATTTCAGTAGTGTCAAGTGTAGGGGAAAGATATCTACCTACAAATACTCTGAAACTAAAATATAAATCTAACGTAATACTGTGTGTTGCTTCCTGTTGCCTCTGCAACAAATTAGCACAAATTTAGAGGCTTAAAACAACACAAATGTATTATTTTACACTTGTGGAACTCAGAAGTCCTACAATCAACGTGTGGACAGAATTGGCTCCTTCCAGGACTTAGGAGTTAGAGCATGGACACCTTGGAGCAGAGAGCGGGCATATTATCTGTCCACAACAAACATGGAAAATGGCCTGCATTAATCAGAAGACTGGTTGCTAAACTCTTCAGATTACTTATCCAAAGTCACTGAGGGACAGCACACACAAAATAGTGTATCACATGGAAATTTTCTTATGCAGTTTTAGAGAGTTCTTAGTAACAGAGCAGTAGCATCCCCATCTTGGACAAGCATGAGCATTTTAAAGTCCCCTTGATCAAAACCACCTAAATCCAAAGAGCTTCAGTATAATGTCCAAAGGTCAGCATGACTATAAACCACAAATGACATCTCTGACCAGAAACTTTCCAACCATAAGATAAATCTATCCCCAACCAGAGACATGCCAGCCCTGAGATAACCTCCTACCTTCAGCCCCTGGTTGCAGAGGTGTCTGCCCCAAAATTCCAACCCTGCCATAAACTTCTCTCTTATACGGAAACATTCCAAGCTTGTGATAAGCTCTCTCATCCTGAACCCTTAAATACTCTTAGTCTGTAAGAGAGAATGGTTCTGACCCAAAGCAGCCAGAAACCCTGTCTGACTGTTAAGCTGCTTTTGGGTTTCTTTCCCCTTTCTTTAACTCTTAGAGTTAGCTTCCCTTTGCTCATGGCATTGGTGAATTATGGTCCCTAATTCAAGTGGAGCAAATCTGGGTCTACTGTAAGCTCAAGTGATTCAAATCAAGGAGAAATCAAAAGCTGTGTATAAAGAGCATAACATGATGGCAAAAGTATCAAATCAACATGGCACTAACTCTGGATTTTCCAAATTAAAATTCAAACTTTGCAAACAGCTGGTGTCAGAACAAAACAGATATTTGCACCAGGAAAGTAAATGAATCTCGATCCTTGCTTCACACCAAACCCCAGGCTAACTCAAAATGCATCAAATATAAAAGAGCTAAAGCTCTTAAATTACTATTGGTGAACCTAGGAGAAAATCAGATAAAGGATTTCTATGTCAGGACACAAAAGACACAAATTTTTTTAAAATAGACAAAATAGAAATTATTAAAATTAAAACCTTTGCTGTCTGACAAATACACGAAAATTTGAGGAAATCCATAGTGTGGGGAAATTTTACAAAACATATCTGACAGAAGGCATGTATCCAGAATACATTGGTAAGTCTTACACTTAATAATAATAAGTGATTTGTTTTCTAAAGCCCACCAGAGCGGGCACAAAAGAACCAGCGAGCAGGCAAGGGTAGGAGCAAAACTGCAAATTTATTTTGGTCACCTAGCTTCAGGGAAGAAGGTGGGTAGGGAGAGGTCTGTCGGCCTCCGGCAAAGGTGGCCAAGAGAGTCACCGGGTGAAGCTCTCAGACGGAGTCCCTAATACAGTCCTGACAGGAGTGGGGCTGGGAAGTCCACACGGCGTGCTGGCCGGGAGCCGCTTTTCCAGGAGTGGGAGGGCAATAGGCGGGGCACCGGCGTGTCAGGGGCATTCCGTAGGTGCGACCAGGTAAACCTTGGTCTCTTCGGATTGACGTC
>NW_016888993.1:0-223 GCF_001698545.2 Rhinopithecus bieti | reverse complement strand
TCCAGTTTTTTTCCATGGTTTATTTTCCCCCCTTTTTTTTTTTTTTTTTTTTTTTTTTTCCTGAGACAGAGTCTTACTCTGTCACCCAGACTGGAGTACTATGGCACAATCTCAGCTCACTGCAACCTCTGCCTCCTGAGTTTGAGCGATTAGCCTGCCTCAGCCTCTAGAATAGCTGGGACTACAGGCATCTGCCACCATGCCTAGCTAATTTTTGTATTTT
>NW_016888992.1:0-994 GCF_001698545.2 Rhinopithecus bieti | reverse complement strand
GGTTGAACTAATTTACACTCCCACCAACAGTGTAAAAGCATTCCTATTTCTCCACATCCTCTCCAGCCTCTGTTGTTTCCTGACTTTTAATGTTCAATATTCTAACTGGGGTGAGATGGTATCTCATTGTAGTTTTGGTTTGCATTTTCTAGTGACCAGTGAGGATGAGCCTTTTTTCATAGGTTTGTTGGCCACATAAATGTCTTCTTTTGAGAAGTGTCTCTTCATATCTTTCACCCACTTTTGATAAAGTTGTTAGTTTTTTATTCCAAATGTGTTTCTTTGTAGATTCTGGATATTAGCCCTGTGTAACGATGGATAGTGCAGAAATTTTCTCCCATTCTGTAGGTTTCCTGTTCACTCTGATGATAGTTTCTTTTGCTGTGTAGAAGTTCCTTAGTTTAACTAGATCCCATTTATCTATTTTGGCTTTTGTTGCCATTGCTTTTGATGTTTTAGTCTTGAAGTCTTTGCCCATGCCTATGTCCTAAATGATATTGCCTAGGCTTTCTTCTAGGGTTTTATGGTTTTATGTCTTACATTTAAGCCTTTAATCCATTTTGAGTTAATTTTGTATAAGGTGTAAGGAAGGGGTCCAGTTTCAGCTTTCTGCATATGGTTAGTCAGTTTTCCCAACACCATTTATTAAATAGGGAATCCTTTCCCCATTCATTGTTTTAATCAGGTTTGTCAAAGATCAGATGGTTGTAGATGCGTGGTGTTATTTTGAGGCCTATGTTCTGTTCCATTGGTCTATATATCTGCTTTAGTGCCAGTACCATGCTGTGTTGGTTACTGTAGCCTTGTAGTATAGTTTGAAGTCAGGTAGCGTGATGCGTCCAGCTTTGTTCTTTTGCTTAGGATTGTCTTGGCTATACAGGCTCTTTTTTGGTTCCATATGAAATTTAAAGTAGGTTTTCTAATTATGTGAAAAAAGTCAACAGCAGCTTGATGGATAACTACTTTAAATTTCATATGGAACCAGAAAACAGCC
>NW_016888991.1:0-221 GCF_001698545.2 Rhinopithecus bieti | reverse complement strand
TCAAGGGCCACTGGGCTGTTCTGTGTCTGTGCCCGTCCCATGGCTGGGGCAGTGAGGGGCCCCAGTCAGCCTCTTTGAGGCACCCTCTCTCAGCCAGGCTTGGCCCACTCCCATCACCCATGCACCCCAGATCATCGCCAGGCCAGCCCCAACAGCCCCTTACGGACGGGTCCCAGAGATGGACAGAGACATCCAGAGCCCCCGCCTTCCTTCCAACACAG
>NW_016888990.1:0-275 GCF_001698545.2 Rhinopithecus bieti | reverse complement strand
TCGTTCATCTAAAATATACAATATTTATATTTTACTTACTATCACCCAAGGAATCCCTCTCAAAACATACCCTGTTCCCTTCTTTCTTATAGCTAAATCTATCCAGAGTTTATCACTATACATTTCTCTAAAATTTTACCTAATATATGTATTCCTAAAGTTAACACTTTTGTTTTCATGAATTAATGACATTTATATAAATTGAATGAGACTGTACATATTCCATGATGTACTTTTAGAAATCCTACTGAAATTGTTTTGAGATATATCATATA
>NW_016888989.1:0-223 GCF_001698545.2 Rhinopithecus bieti | reverse complement strand
CCCTGGGGTGGGTAGCGGTTGCCTCCAGGGCTGCCCTGCCCCGGGTATCGGCTGCCTCCAGTGTTCCATCCTCCAGGCTTCGGGCGCTTCTTGCAGAGGCCCAGGTCACTCCATGTGGCCACAAAGAGAACCAGCATCCAGCAGCCGAGGTTCGCCATGATGACTGTTCTGTAAAATGAAGAGGAGAATATCAGAGTCCCATATTTATGTTGAAACTACTAAA
>NW_016888988.1:0-712 GCF_001698545.2 Rhinopithecus bieti | reverse complement strand
AGCTTAGCAGTTCCAACTTCTGTCCCTCACAGCCAGTTTTCTCCTCATTGGTCACTCCTACCTACTCCCCACTGAAATTGCTACCTGTCAGTCTCTTCCCACACAAGGCAAATGGTTCTTGGACCAAGGAAAATATCTCCTTCCAGTCTCACAGGCCCATTCTATTCTGTCATTTCATAACCTCTTCCATGTATGTTACAAGCCGCTAGCCCCTCTTAGAACCTCTCATTTCCTTTCCATCGTGGAAATCTATCCTCAAAGAAATCACTTCTCAGTGTTCCATCTGCTGTTCTACTACTCCTCAGGGATTGTTCAGGCCCCTCCCTTTCCTACACATCAAGCTCGGGGATTTGCCCCTGCCCAGGACTGGCAAATTGACTTTACTCACATGCCCTGCGTCAGGAAACTAAAATACCTCTTTGTCTGGGTAGACACTTTCACTGGATGTGTAGAGGCCTTTCCCACAGGATCTGAGAAGGCCACCTTGGTCATTTCTTCCTTTCTGTCAGACATAATTCCTCGGTTTGGCCTTCCCATCTCTATACAGTCCAATAACAGACCAGCCTTTATTAGTCAAATCACCCAAGCAGTTTCTCAGGTTCTTGGTATTCAGTGGAAACTTCATACCTCTTACTGTCCTCAATCTTCAGGAAAAGTTAAAATGGACTGATGGTCTTTTAAAGATACACCTCACCAAGCTCAGTCCCCAGCT
>NW_016888987.1:0-712 GCF_001698545.2 Rhinopithecus bieti | reverse complement strand
GAACAGCATGTCACATGGTGAAAGCAGGAGCAAGTGAGAGAGAGAGAGCTGGGCAGGAGGTACCATATGCTTTGAAATGATTGGATCTCATGAGAACTCACTCACTATCACAAAGACAGTGCCAAGCCATGAGGGATCTGCCGCATGACTCCAACACCTCTCATCAGGCTCTACCTTCAACACTGGAGATTACAATTCAACCTGAGATTTTGTGGGGACACACATCCAAGCCATATCAGCCAGAAAACAAACTGACCTTAGACAATGTGGCAGAAGGGTTCCAATTGTTCAAGACTGTTTTCAACTTCTTTTATTACATGACCCTTCTATGGTATGGGCACTAAAACTAAAGCAAACAGTAGAAGTATTGGTACTCTATGGAAACATTTTAGAGAAATGAAAAGCAAAAGTCAGACAGAAATTACAATAAACTTCCATGAAACTACACCGAGTGTGCCTGCTTCTCCTGCCTCCCCTTCCACCACTTCCATCTCTTCATTTCTGCCACCACTGAGACAGCAAGACCAACCCTCCCTCTTCCTTCTCTCCTTTGCCTCCTCATTGTGAAGATTACCAGAAAAAAGAAGGTTGACTTCCACTTAATGAAAAGTATCTAAATATATTTTCTTAGGATTTTTTAGTTAACATTTTATTTTCTCTCATGTATTATTAATATAAGGATACATTATATGATACATATAACATTAAAATG
>NW_016888986.1:0-217 GCF_001698545.2 Rhinopithecus bieti | reverse complement strand
TCTAGGCATGGTGGTGGGCGCCTGTAGTCCCAGCTACTCAGGAGGCTGAGGCAGGTGAATGGCATGAACCAGGGAGGCGGAGCTTGCAGTGAGCCAAGATTGTGCCACTGAACTCCAGCCTGGGGACAGGGTGAGACTCCGTCTCAAAAAAAAAAAAAAAAAAGTAAATCCTTATACAACCCTCAGGGCACCAAGTAAAAGAGGGCACCATCTCTGG
>NW_016888985.1:0-221 GCF_001698545.2 Rhinopithecus bieti | reverse complement strand
GGAGACCATTGGTTATCCGAATAAAATGATGAGTCTCTGTGCCTTTAAAAAAAAAAAAAAAAAAAAAAGACACTGCATGCCCCAGAAAGCTTGTGGTGGGTAGTAAGTTCTCACGAGATTTATTTATCTGAGTAACGCTGGGACTGAGGGAACATCTGAAAGCTACCATCTTGAAAATTTTTGAGGAAGTGTTTCTGAAATATTTAAAAATACTTCAGTCA
>NW_016888984.1:0-300 GCF_001698545.2 Rhinopithecus bieti | reverse complement strand
AAATTCCTGACCTCAGGCAATCCTCCCCACCTCAGCCTCCCAAGTGCTGGGATTATAGGCCTGAGCCTCCGAACCAGGCCTACCATTTTGCTTCTTAATGCACATGCTCGGGCCCACTCGTCGGACTTCTGAGATCATATCCGGAAGCTGCCGATCACCAGCTTTAGGTATTTCTGTTTATTGGGAGACTGCCTTTCCCTGGTGCTGGCTGGGACCAATTATTATTTTAGAGAGAGGGTTAACAACCGCCTGACCATCACCTGATGGTTGCCCGACATTCCTGGTGTGTGGGTGTGTGGG
>NW_016888983.1:0-844 GCF_001698545.2 Rhinopithecus bieti | reverse complement strand
GCGTGAGCCACCGCGCCCGGCTATTCCAACTTTCTTTGAGGAATCTGGGTATCTCACCCTGCCAAAAGAACTTCCCTTAACGGTGATGAGAAAGGTTAAGCTGCCTGGGAGAAGATGGTAAAGTGAGTAAAGGTTCTTCTTAATACTGCCATCTTACTTTTGCCTCAGGTATCAGCCTGATCAGGAGACAAAGACTGGGGAAGAAGTGGAGTTGCAGGAGGAGCCGATAACTACTGAATCAGAGAAGCTGACCCTATGGGGACTATTTTGCCCATTCAACTCCATCCCCACTCCACTCTCTGGCCAAGTTGTCTATGTTTGTTCCTCATTGCTTGGTGAGCAGTGGAATTTTCTGGGGTGGCTCTGAGGTCAGCGTAATTGGGTGGAAGCGTGTGGCATTTCGTGGCTGAGGAAGAACTAGAGAGACAGCGACTGTCCTTGGAATGGGGTTTCTAATGTCTTAGCATGTTGGTCTTAAGAGTTGGTTTTGATGTCTTTCAACTGGACCTTTGAAGCTGTCCTGCTGACCGCTGTTTGCCTGGTGCTGGCCCAGTGGTCAGTTCCATTGCTTTCTGGAGACCTGGTGTGGATTGCAGTGGTTGTGCTGCTCCTGCTGCTCATTATTGGGATCACTGTGGTCATCTGGAGACAGCCACAGAGCTCCACTCCCCTTCACTTTAAGGTAAATAAACTCTCTCTTTTCCCTTGCCAGCCCATCTTGGGAGAATAGGCTCCAGATATCTTGAGGTCTAATAAAGTTTATAGATATTCTTTAATTGAACATGAAAGGGAAGATATAGGAGGTACCCAGGCCAAAGACTTCTTCTCTGACCCTCTTTAGTTC
>NW_016888982.1:0-216 GCF_001698545.2 Rhinopithecus bieti | reverse complement strand
TAAAAAGAGTATTATATGGTAATTTCTTGTCCTGAAATAAATTAACTGGTTATTTAAAGAAAGAAATATTTGTAATAAGTCAGAAAGTTAAAGCCTGTCGAAGAATTGTCTGTGAAAGTCGTGAAAGAGAAAATGTTATAGAAAAGAATTTATGCAAGAAATGTTGTATAATTTAAAATGAATTAGGCCTCCTGAATGTAAAACTATTGAAGAGAC
>NW_016888981.1:0-995 GCF_001698545.2 Rhinopithecus bieti | reverse complement strand
ATAACTGTTTTTTTTTTTAAATCATAAGGAGCCAATTAGCTTTTAGGAAGTCCAACAAAATGTATTGAATACCGAATGCAAAGAACCCCTGCTAGGCTCTTCCACTGCTTTAGAATTCTTTCCTCTGCTCCTTTTCCTCATCTCCTGCTTCTCCAGCCCTTCTCTCTGCCCCTCTCATCCCTCACACCCCACCTTCCCCTTAGTCCCTGCTACCCTGTCACTCCTGAATTGTGGCACTAACACTGTCCCTCACCTCCTGCCCATGTCTGTTCTCCCCACAGTGCTCAGCAGTCCTGCTAATGTGAGCAAGGTCGTGTCATTTCTTCACTTAACAATGGTTGGATTCTGGTCTACAATTTGCTATATGTTTTCAATTCGTCTCATCTCTTTTGTTTCTGTTCCTCCTCTACTACTTCCTTATGTGTCAAATAAACATTTTGTAGTTTATGATTTTAATTCTCCTAGTGGCTTTTGGCTATATTTCTTTACACTAATTTTTTACTGTTGTAAGAATGGAAACCCGATTCCTTGGCTTTTCACAGTGAAGTTCAGGTTATATTAAACGACACCCGGCAAAATAGAGGACACTTGTAACAGTGTAGCTTCATTTAACCTACCATTATGCTATTATTGTTTTATATATTACATCAATCTATATTATGAACTCAATGATACAGTGTAATACTTTTGTTTTAGACAAGCAGCCACATGTCTTCAGGAAATTAAGAAAATGAATGTGAATGTGACATGTGTATGTGCATCATTCCTGTTGTTAATTGTTCCTTTCTGTGTATCTGGGTCACCATCTAGTATCATTTCCCTTCAACCTGAAGAATTTCCTTTAAAATTAAATGTAGTACAGGACCCCTAGGAAATGAATTTTATGGCTTTGATGATCTAAAATGTCTTTTTTTTTTTTTTGCCTCCCTTCCCCTCCCTCCCCCCACTTTTTTTTTTTTTTTCTAATTAGGGCATTTACGTTTAATAAAATTCAC
>NW_016888980.1:0-223 GCF_001698545.2 Rhinopithecus bieti | reverse complement strand
TACACACACATATATATATATATTTGAAGATAAGTAGACAGAGCTTTATCTGTAAGTAGACAAATATGCATTAAGTATATATCTATGCAAGCATACACTTAGAGCCATTTTTTCAGTTTATGAAATATATTTATACTAATAAAGTTGAATTTAAACTGATTTTCCACAAGCAAATCATGTTTTCCAAAGCATCCCACTTACATAATTGGAAATGTTTTTCATG
>NW_016888979.1:0-1137 GCF_001698545.2 Rhinopithecus bieti | reverse complement strand
TCAGGAGTATAGGGACGGCTCATTTGGAAATGCTCTTTAGAATATGCTGCAAAAGAAATAATCTCAGAGGGAAACCAGAAGGAAGCTTTCTGTGAAACTGCTCTGTGTCGAGAATTCCGCTCACACAGTTAAGCTTCTCTTTTCATTGAGCAGTATCACAATAAGATTTTGTTTACTCTGCGAAGTGATATTCAGCTGCGCTTTGAGGGTTACGGTGAGAAAGGAAACGTCTTCACATAGAAACCGAATAGAAGGTTTCTGAGGAGCTGCTTTGTGACGTGTGCATGAAACCTGCAGACAAACGTTCCGAGCAACTGCTTTGCGAAGTGTCTATTCGTCTCATAGAGTTAAACCATTCTTTGGATTGAGCAGTTTGAAATCACTGTTTCTGTGGAATATGAGAAAGGACATTGGGAAATGCTCTTTAAAATATCCTGAAAAGAAATAACCTCAGAGAGAAACCAGAAGGAAGCTTGCTGTGAAACTGCTCTGGGTCACGTGAACTCCGCTTACACAGTTAAGCTTCTCTTTTCATTGAGCTGTATCATAACACTGATTTGTTTAGTCTGTGAAGGGATGTACTGGAGGGCTTTGAGGCTTACAGAGAGAAAGGAAACGTCTCTAGATAGAAACTGGTGAGAAGCTTTCTGAGGAGCTGCTTTGTGACACGTGCGTTCCACTCACAGAAATATACCTTTCTTCTCCTAGAGGATTCCGGAATCCCTTTTGGAGAAAAGCTACCAAGAGATTTTCAGGAGTATATAGTGAAGACTATGGAGAAAAGGAAATATCCTCAGACAAAACCTGGATAGAAGATTTCTGTGAAACTGCTTTGTGTTAGATATATTTATTCGTCTCGCACAGTTAAAACTTTAATTATATTATGGAGTTTGGAAACTCCATCATGCACAGATCTGTGAAGGGACGTTCGGGAGCACATTCAGGCCCACAGTGAAAGAGGAGATATCTTCAGATAAAAACTGGATAGAAACTTTCTGAGAAACGACTTTGTGATGTATGCATTCCACTCAGGGAGTTATACCTCTTTTCCCACAAGGCAGTGTTTGAACACTGTTCCTGCGAAACCGAAAAAGTGATATTTCGGAACGCATTGAGGACTACGGCAAATAGTGAAAT
>NW_016888978.1:0-1720 GCF_001698545.2 Rhinopithecus bieti | reverse complement strand
TTTTGAGATGGAGTGTGGCTCTGTCACCCAGGCTGGAATGCAGTGGCATGATCTCGGCTCACTGCAAACTCCGCCTCCCGGATTCACACCATTCTCCCGCCTCAGCCTCCCCAGCGGCTGGGACTACAGGCGCCCGCCACCTCACTAATTTTTTTTGTATGTAGAGATGGGGTTTCACCATGTTAGCCAGTATGGTGTTGATCTCCTGACCTCGTGATCCACCCGCCTCGGCCTCCCAAAGTGCTGGGACTACAGGCGTGAGCCACCGTGCCCGGCCAATCTGGTCTTTTTTATCTGCTCATTCTGTGATTCAGAAATTGAGGAACATAACTCGGATAAAAGGACTCAGATCTTTGGGTGACAAGGCAAGAGTGGTGAGATGGAGCGTACTTACTGCTTAATTATTGGATCTAAAGAAGACAAATGATTTGTTAATGCTTTATATATAATAATGGAAAAAAAAAAAAAAACAGGGCAAGACACTCAGGGGTACCTCTTATATATGCAAGAGAACATAAGAGAAAGGCTTAATGATTCCAGCACTTTGGGAGGCCAAGGCGGGTGGATCACTTGAGGTCAGGAGTTCGAGACCAGCCTAGCCAACATAGTAAAACCTAGTCTCTACTAAAATGCAAAATTAGCTGGGTGTGGTGGTGGGCGCCTGTAATCCCAGCCACTCGGGAGGCGAGGCAGGAGAATTGCTTGAACCTGGGAAGTGGAAATTGCTGTGGGCCAAGATTGCACCAACACACTCGAGCCTGGGCAACAGAGTGAGACGTCGTCTCAAACAAGCAAACAAACAAACAAAAAAGAGGCTTATTGCTCCTCAGTTCTGGAAATTGCCATGTGAAAACTTCAACACACGAGTGGATAACATTTCAGGGAAGAACGGATGAGGAGAAAACAGTGGCGTGTTCACTGTAGCGGTACTTTGAACCAATACTGGTAGCCACTCACAGCCTGAAAACATTGAGTAGCTTTTAAAAGGTGCATGAATGGGTGTTTAAGCAGGACTTCCATCCTTAGACATGCTGTCTGTGGTGCCTTACTCGAGAGAGTAGCAATCACATATGGTAATCACATATGATTGAAACCTCTACGAGTAGTGTAACACATGACATATGCAGCATATGTAATATAACTATGGGTGCACTTGAGGGAAGATTAGTTGCATGCAGACGAGCTGTTTTCCATAGAGTACATCTATGCTGTTCACACACCTCCCCACCTCGCTGGACTATCTCATGGAATCATCTTATGTAAATTTACAGAGGCAAATCCTAGGAACTAAAGGTCCTGGAAAACACCTTTTCTTGTTTTATTTTTTCCTGGGCTATTTTATCCTGGGATTTCTATCTATTTTGCGAAGTTGCCTGACAAAATGAAAACCAGGTTTTCAGTGTGGCTATGTTTTATTCTCTGCTACAGAGTATTAATTTTACAGAACCTTTTCTTTCTTGATGCTTATATCAGTTTACAAGTTATTATTTATCATTCCCCTCATCATTTTCAAGCCTTCTTTTAGGCCTTTCCAAATCCCCTTCTACTATTGAGATCCCAACCTGCTGACAACATATTTTCTGTCTCAAATATAAAAGCACATTTTTTTCTTCATTGGCTGAAGAGGTACTCATTCTTTGAAAAGCATTTGAATCCTTTATAAGCCACCAATTTATAAGAGGTTGTGCATAGCACACAGAAACTTGTACTCTCTGATTTA
>NW_016888977.1:0-1422 GCF_001698545.2 Rhinopithecus bieti | reverse complement strand
TAATAATAAAAAATTAAAAAATAAAATAAAAAACTTAGCTGGGAATGGTGGTACACGCCTGTAATCCCAGCTACTCTGGAGGCTCAGCTGGGAGAATCACTTGAACCCGGGAGGCAGAGGTTGCAGTGAGCCGAGATCGAGCCACCGCACCCCAGGCTGGGCAACAGAGTGAGACTCCATCTCAAAAAAAAAAAAAAAAAAGGAAAAGAGACATGCACACAGCCAACAAGCATATGAAGAAATGCTCAACAGCACTAGTCATTAGAGAAATGCAAATCAAAACCACAATGAAATACCATCTCACTCCAGTCAGAATGGCTATTATTAAAGTCAGGCCAGGTGCAGTAGCTCACATCTGTAATCCCAACAGTTCGGGAGGCCAAGGCAGGAAGATTGCTTGAGCCCAAGAGTTCAAGACCAGCCTGGGCAACATGGCACAACCCCACTCTGCAAAAAACATAAAATTAGCTGGGCATGGTGGTGCACACCTGTAGTCCCAGTCACTCGGGAGACTGAAGTGGGAGGATTGATTGACACCAGGTCGAGGTTGCAGTGGGCCATGATCGCACCTCTGCACTCCAGTCTGGGAGACAGAGTGAGATTCTGTGTCAAAAAAAAAAAAAGAATAAATAGGCCGGGCACGGTGGCTCACGCCTGTAATCCCAGCACTTCGGGAGGCCGAGGCAGGCAGACCACGAGGTCAAGAGACCGAGATCATCTTGGCCAACGTGGTGAAACCCCGTCTCTACTAAAATACAAAATTCGCTGGGTGTGGTGGTGCGTGCCTGTAGTCCCAGCTACTCAGGAGGCTGAGGCAGAACCGCTTGAACCCTGGAGGCGGAGGTTGCAATGAGCTGAGATTGCACCACTGTACTCCAGCCTGATGACAGAGTGAGAATCTGTCTCAAAAAAAAAAAAAAAGAATAAAATAAACAAACAAATAAAATAATTTAAGAAGTCAAAAAAGCAGTGGCGCATACCTATACTCCCAGCTACTCAGGAGGCTGAGGTGAGAGGATCACTTAAGCCCAGGAAGGTGAGGCTGCAGTGAGCCATGATCATGCCACTGCACTGCAAGCCTAGGTGACAAAGTGAGATCCTGTCTTTAAAAAAAAAAAGGGGGGGCAAAAAATAACAGATTCTGGCAAGGTGGTGCAGGAAAGGGGATGCTTATACACTTCTGGTGGGAATGTAAATTAGTTCAGCCACTGTGGAAAGCAGTTTGGAAATTTATCAAAGAACTCGAAACAGAACAACCATGCGACCTAGCAATCCCATCACTGGGTATATACCCAAAGGAATATAAATCCTTCTACCATAAAGACACATGCACACATATGTTCATCACAGCACTATTCATGATAGCAAAGATATAGAATCAACCTAGGTACCTATCAATGGTGAACTGGATCAAGAAAATGT
>NW_016888976.1:0-405 GCF_001698545.2 Rhinopithecus bieti | reverse complement strand
TTGAATGGTTTGCATTTACAATTCCTGCACTAAACAACCTGCAGCCTGCTAAGCGTTTTCATTGGAAAGTGTTGCCACAAGGCATGTTAAACAGTCCAACAATTTGCCAGACATATGTAGGGCAAGCAACTGAATCTACTCATAAAAAATGTTCAGTGTTACATTATTCATTACATGGATGATATACTTTGTGCTGCCCCACTCGAGAATTATTACTCCAATCTTATGATCACTTGCAAATTGCAATTTCTTACGCTGGTTTAATTATAACTCCTGACAAAATTCAGACTATTGCTCCTTACTCCTACTTGGGGACCTTAGTAAATGACACAATAGTGCCACAGAAAGTAACCATATGTAGAGATCAATTGAAAACATTAAATGACTTTCAAAATTACTAGGGTA
>NW_016888975.1:0-1138 GCF_001698545.2 Rhinopithecus bieti | reverse complement strand
AAAAATGCTTTCTTATTTAAATAAATCATTTATTCCAACACTTAAAAAATCTTTATTTGGCCCTTCTACACATGTCTTTGTCTCTTAAATGAGAAGCGGTTTTGTACATGTCAGGTGTGCCTTTCACTTCTAACACTTAGAAGAAAGGTAGTTTTGCTGCAGGAAGTGTTTGGGAAGCACATGTGCTCCAGTGATAGGAAATGAGAAGAGGATGTTTTGTTATTAATTATTTAGCTTCGTATAAACAAGGACTTTGTACTTTTGAAAGATGTCGTATTCTGGTTAATAGAAATGAGTCCTATTTTAAAGATTTTATGAGTTGATCTAAGAGATATGTAGTCTCTTCTAGTAACAGAATTCTAGAATGCGCTTTGTTAATTGTAGCATCTATCATGTATTCTAATACGAAAGAGCAAGTGTGATATGTATAATAGAATAGAATATTCGTATAGAAAAGGTGTGTCATAAAATAGGAAGTGGCAGCAGACTATTTCTAAGCCGAGAAAGCTCACATTTTGCCTTTTCATCTCTACTTGTTTCCCTAATAAACACATTCTAATGAGAAACGATATCCTATTTTAAACTTTTAAAAGACTTTTAGCGTTTACACTAATCCTAGAATAGCTAAGATTTAGTGCCATAATTATACTCTTTAAGCCTGAATTTCTCAATTAAATTCTGTGGATCATAATTTAGAAAATGCTAATTTAAGCAGGCATGGAATCCTGAACTGGAAATTAGGATATACGTGTGTTTTCCTCTTTTGGCTGTTAACTTGTAAGGCACAAGTGCCTTTTGTCTGGCTTTGTTGGATTATTTATAATATGAGAGATTTAGTGAAGCTGGTCTGTGATGACTTGTCCAGTTCTCTGTTCTGTAATTCTGATTCTGTAGATTAGTGTTAAGGCTTTTATTTTGCTGTGGGTAGATTTTAAATATATATATTTTACTTAACTTTTCTGCTTTCAAAAGGAATGAAAACACATACTTATAAAATTTGATATGTGATAGAAATTAATAATATAAAAAATGAAATTCTACCCTAAAAGAAAATAACACATTTTCTCTTGATGCATATGGTTCTACCATGTACATACTGATATGTTATTATTTTAAATAAAATAGGATCATATTCCAC
>NW_016888974.1:0-263 GCF_001698545.2 Rhinopithecus bieti | reverse complement strand
TTTTGCTTTCCATTTGCTTGTTAAATATTCATCCCTTTATTTTGAGCCTATGTGTGTCTTTGCATGTGAGATGGGTTTCTGAATACAGCACACCGATGGGTCTTGACTCTTAATCCAATTTGCCAGTCTGTGTCTTTTAGTTGGGGTATTTAGCCCATTTACATTTAAGGTTAATATTATGTGTGAATTTGATCCTGTCATTATGATGCTAACTGGTTATTTTGCCTCTTAGTTGATGCAGTTTATTCATAGTGTTGATGGTC
>NW_016888972.1:0-415 GCF_001698545.2 Rhinopithecus bieti | reverse complement strand
CGCTGATTGGTGCATTTTACAGAGTCCTGATTGGTGCATTTACAACCTTTAGCTAGACACAGAGTGCTGATTGGCACATTTGCAATCCTCTAGCTAGACAGAAAAGTTCTCCAAGTCCCCATTCGACACAGGAAGTCCAGCTGGCTTCACCTCTCAATCCCCCCTCTAAACAGGACAGCCAACTGCTGTTGGGAATTGGGCAGTGACTGCTCTAGCTACTTCCTGCTGGACAGGGGCAAAGAAGGGGCTCTGCAGTTGTAGTTTCCTCCAGAGGGGAAGTCTTTAGGCCAGTGAAAGGGCCAGTGGGTCAGTCCAGGGGTCCTTGGTAGAAGTTGTTAGTTGAGCTCATTTGGGGCTCCATTTGTAAGACCATCTATAGCTTAGTGGCCTCGATCCTAGAGGAAAAAAATTTGAC
>NW_016888971.1:0-263 GCF_001698545.2 Rhinopithecus bieti | reverse complement strand
AGCCCTTGACTGGCCTCGTCATGAGCTACTTGAACCTGAGGAATGGGTGTGGCAGGAGAGGGTGGGCTGGGGCACAGGATGGCCGAGGGTCCTGCTGGGCTGTTTACTGGCGCATCAAGACGCTCCCAGGCTGAAGGACAGGGGAGTGCTGAGCACAGTGTCACTCTAGCCATCGGGAGCCATGACAGGCTCTTCAGCTGGGTCACGGTACAAGCAGAGTTCCAGGGATGGGCTTTATGAGACCAAATGGTTTCCTGTCATTC
>NW_016888970.1:0-412 GCF_001698545.2 Rhinopithecus bieti | reverse complement strand
TTGACCATGTGATGGTGAAGAGAGATATCTCTTTGCTGCAATTTATTTACATTTCCTCAATTATTAGGGAAGTTGAGGATCCTATCAAATGTTTATCAACCATTTTGATCCCCCCCTTTGTGAAATAACATTATATAACCTTTTCCTTTTTTTTTTTTTTTTTTTTTTTTTTTTTTTTTTTTGAGGTGGAGTCTCGCTCTGTCGCCCAGGCTGGAGTGCAGTGGCCAGATCTCAGCTCACTGCAAGCTCCGCCTCCCGAGTTTACGCCATTCTCCTGCCTCAGCCTCCCGAGTAGCTGGGACTACAGGCGCCCGCCACCTCGCCCGGCTAGTTTTGTATTTTAGTAGAGACGGGGTTTCACCGTGTTAGCCAGGATGGTCTCGATCTCCTGACCTCGTGATCCGCCCGTCTC
>NW_016888969.1:0-263 GCF_001698545.2 Rhinopithecus bieti | reverse complement strand
TTTTTTTGAGATGGAGTCTCGCTCTGTCGCTGGGGCTGGAGTGCAGTGGCCGGATCTCAGCTCACTGCAAGCTCCGCCTCCCGGGTTCCCGCCATTCTCCTGCCTCAGCCTCCCGAGTAGCTGGGACTACAGGCGCCCGCCACCTCGCCCGGCTAGTTTTTTGTATTTTTTAGTAGAGACGGGGTTTCACCAGGTTAGCCAGGATGGTCTCGATCTCCTGACCTCGTGATCCGCCCGCCTCGGCCTCCCAAAGTACTGGGATT
>NW_016888968.1:0-262 GCF_001698545.2 Rhinopithecus bieti | reverse complement strand
AACATAAATTTATTTTGTAGAGACATAAACATTCAAACTAGAGCATTCTGTCCCTGGTCATTCCCCAAATATATGCTCTTCTCACATACTAAATACATTTATTTCTTCTCCAAAATCCCCAAAGTCTTAACTTATTCCAGCATCCACTTTAAAATCTAAATCCAAAGTCTCATCTAAATATCATCAAAATCAGATATGGTGTGGCCAGTTTTCTAATACTGAACCATCTTTAACATCCTCATCCGGATCTCAGCTCACTGCG
>NW_016888967.1:0-415 GCF_001698545.2 Rhinopithecus bieti | reverse complement strand
CTGTTTGAGACACAACAGATCATACAGGCTGGAATGCAGTGGTGCTGTTATGGCTCACTGCAGCCTCCAGCTCCTGGGCTCAAACAGTCCTGTTGCCTCAGCTTCCGAGTAGCTGGGACTACAGGTGTGCACCACCATGCCTGGCTAATTTTTTTTACAGCATTTCTTGTAGAGATGAGGTCTTTCTGTGTTGCCCAGGCTGGTCTAGAACTCCTGGGCTCAAGGGGCTGGGATTACAGGTGCATGCCACTACTCCTGGCTAATTTATTTATTTATTTATTTTTTGTAGAAACAGGGCCTTGCTGTGTTGCTCAGACTGGTCCTGAACTCCTAGCCTCAAGCAATCCTCTTGTCCTAGCCTCTGGAATAGCTGGGATTATAGGCATGAGCCATGGCACCTGGCAAAATGGAGGTT
>NW_016888966.1:0-1543 GCF_001698545.2 Rhinopithecus bieti | reverse complement strand
GTAATCCCAGCTACTCAGGAGGCAGAGACAGGAGACTCGCTTGAACTGGGTAGGCGGAGGTTGCAGTGGGCCAAGATCGCGCCAGTGCACTCTTGCCTGGGCAATGAGAGCGAAACTCCTTCTCAAAAAAAAAAAAAAAAAAAAAAAAAAAAAAAAAAAAAAAAAAAAAAAGAAGAAGAAAAGTGAAAATTGTCCATAAATTCTACCACTGCAAGATAAACTGGTAACATTTTGGCATATTTCCTCCCAGTTATTTTGTCTCCACATATATATTTTAATAGCTCTTACTATGTGATCTTGGGCCTTCTTTTCCCACTGTACTCTCTTGTTTGGTGGTTTCATACATTCTGATGGCTTTTATTACATCTCTGAGATTATAATTTAGCACAGATCTATGCTCTGAGCTTCAGATTTTCTGCCCCTATATCCCAAACTTGCTCCTCTGAAACCATTTTCGTAAATGACTGTTACCATCTGTACCACTAATACCAGATACTTGGAGTCATCCATAATGATTTTCTGTTTCCACAATTCTTCCCCACCCCTTTCCCATCTGTCTTAGTCCCTTCCTGCTACTATAACAAAATACCATAAACTGGCTGGCTTACAAACAACAGAAATTTATTTCTCACATTTTGTAGGCTGGTAAGTCCAAGATCAAGATGCCAGCATATTCAGTGTCTGGTGAGGGTCCACCACCACCAGTTTTCTGGTTCATGTAAGTGGTACCTTCTCACTGTGTTCTCACATTGGTGGGCAGGGGCCTCTTTTATAAAAGTGTTAATCCCATTCATGAGGACCCCGCCCTTGTGACCTAATCTTCTCCCCAAATCCCACCTCCTAATGCCATCACCTTGGGTATTAGGATTTCAACATATGAATTTGGGGATGACACAAACATTTAGACCATAGCACCATTAAACACGATACCTATCATAGTCATCTAACAATTGTTCTTTCCTCCCCGTGTCCACTGCCACCACCCTAATTCAAGCCACCATCCTCTCTTTCTGGTCTGCTCCCACAGCTCTATTAGTGTCTTTTCCCCACACTTACCCCTACAGTCATTTAATGGGCTCAAAGGTCCTGCCAATCTTGGCTCCCTCATTTCATGCCCCTCAAATTCTTGTCACCTGGCCCTCTTTCTGTCCCTTGATATATGCCAAGCTCCTCTTCTCTACTTTGTGCTTAGTATTCTCTTCTTTTCCTGAAGGCTTTTCCCTCAGCTGTTCCCATAGCTAGTTTCTTCTCTTCCTTCAGTTCTGATCTCCAAAGTCACCTCTTCACATAGACCTTCCCTGATGTTTTAATTAAATTTGTTCTCCCTAATATTGTCCATCAAAGCAACTAGTTTATTTCCTCCCTGGCGTTAATCACAACATGACATTCTTTTGTTAATTGTATTCAATTTCTTTCTTTAACACAAAATTAAGTTAAAAAATTTTGTAGTTTCCCCCCTCAACAAGTAGGATGGGCAGATGAAATATAGAATGCTCAGTCAAATTTGAATTTCCGATAAACAGCGAATTTTTAAAATATGAGA
>NW_016888965.1:0-1136 GCF_001698545.2 Rhinopithecus bieti | reverse complement strand
AAAGCAGATTCACAGAAAGCTTCTTTCCAGTTTTATATAAAGATATTTCCTTTTCACCATAGTCCAGAATGTGCTTCGGAAGGTCCCTTCATGGATCCGTCCATGACAGTTTCCATGCTGCGTAATGTAAAGAAAGCTTTATCTATGTGAGATGATTATACATATCACAGGGTTGTTTCCTAGAAACTTTCAATCCAGTTTTGTCTGAGGCAATTTCCCTTTCCACCATCGGCGTCAACATGCTCCCGAATATCACTTGGTACCTGTTTCTCCAAAAGGACTTCCCTGACTCTATATGAGAAGAGAAGTATAACACGGTGACTGGAATGCACACGTCACAAAGCAGTTCCTCGGAAAGCTTCTCTCCAGTTTCGGTCTGAACATATTTCCTTTTCATCATTAGCCTCAAAGTGCTCCCGAATATCCCATCACACGCTAAACATACACAGGGCTAGGAAACTGCTCAATGTAAAGAGAGACTTAACTGAGTGAGACGAATTAAGGTGACACAGAGCACTTTCACAGAAAGCGTCCTTCTCGATTTTACCTGAGGATATTTCTCTCTGCATATTCTAAGGATCGTTCCCAAAAGACCTTCCTCAGATTCCAGAAAACAGTGATTTCAAGCTGTTCAATCCAAAGAATGGTTTAGCACTATGAGTCGAATACACACATCGCAAAGCAGTTGCTCAGAAAGTTTCTCTGCTGGTTTCATTGGAAGACGTTACCTTGCTCACCACAAGCCTCCAGGCGTCAGTAAATATCCCTTCACAGATTCTGCAAAGACAGAGTTTCGAAACTGGGCAACATAGAGTAAGCATTAACTCTGTGAAGTGAATGCACCTATCAGAGTGCGGATTTTGGAACGCTTCTTCCTCGATTTTATTTCAGTACACTTCACTATTCTCCATAGACCTCAATGCGTTCTGAAATACCACTTTTCGGTTTCACAGGAACAGTGTTCAAACACTGCCTTTTGCAAAGCGACGTATAACTCCCTGCATGGAATGCATCCATCATAAAGTAGTTTTCAGAAAGTTTCTATCCAGTTTTATCTGAAGATATCTCCTCTTTCACCGTAGGTCTGAATGTGCACCCGAATGTCCCTTCGTGGATCTGTGTGTGACGGATTTCCA
>NW_016888964.1:0-906 GCF_001698545.2 Rhinopithecus bieti | reverse complement strand
ACTTAAACTATAAATGTCCCATAAAGTGCACGAAAAAAATTAGGACATAAGCAGCAAAAGAGAAAATAGAAAAAATATTGTGAAAATGAGAGAGAACTAAATACCCGGAATAAGAAGAACCCATATCAATAAATATGGGCAATACCAAGTACTACTGGTCAAAAGACAAAGGATTTGAACAAAAGGATTACAAAAGGGGCGAAAAAACTTTGTTTTAAAACGTTCAGCCTTTCTGGAAAATAAAAGGAAAAGATAAAGAATGATTAGGCACCACTTCATTCCAAAAAAGTTTTCAAAATAAAATAACAAACCATGCTGGCAAAGTCACAGTGAAACAGATGTACGCCTTATAAAATGAATTTGTTTTATTGGGAAAGCACCATGACAAAATGGGGAGTGGGGAGATAAAGACTCATAAAACAATCACAGCCTTTAAAAGAATAATCCTCTTCCTGGGAATTCATTCTAAGGAAATAATTCTAAAGAGTATGGGGAGAAATTGCCTGTGTGGGGTGTTATTAAAGAACACTTAAAACAGCCATATTTAAAACTGACAAAGGATAAGGATACTATGATAATGAGTAAGAGCTTTGAGGTGAAAACTAAGGCAGAAGATACGAGAGTTATTTTAATACAGTATAAATGACAATACAGTAAAGCAGTAAGAGGAATGGATTGCAACACATTATACCAAAATAGTAAAACTGCAAATTGTGAGAATGGTATAAGAAACCTGAGTTAACACATCCTGCTCACCTGTTTTGTAAACTGTTGGCATTCCTCTGGTGTGAGTGTGTCTGCTTTGGCATTAAATGGAATGATACTCACTTTTCATGCAAGTGCTTCATAAACTCAATATCCAATGGTTTAAGTCTGAAATACACAGTATTTAATATGACTGAATTG
>NW_016888963.1:0-668 GCF_001698545.2 Rhinopithecus bieti | reverse complement strand
ATCCAGTCCTTCCCCATCCTAATGGCAACATCCCTGCAAGTGACCGACTTCAAGCACCAGCCTCTCCCTGTCCACCTGACCAGGTGCCAACCTCTCCACGGGCCAGGAAACATCCTCCCCAGTGCCATCAACCACCCCACCTCATGCCTTGCTTCTGAGAACAAGGGAGCCACCAACCACCTGCGTCCCCACCTGCCTCCTGCCCAGGACTCTCCCCATCACAAGGTTTACCGGGACTATAGGGACCATGAGCGCCCTGAGGCCGGCTGCAGCCCCGGTGAACACCAGGCTCAGCACTCACAGCCTGTGACCTGGGCCGGTGGGAGTCCCCTTCTCAGGACCTCAGTTTTCTGACCTGTGGGAAGGAGAGTCCCCAGACCGCGAGAGAAAGAAGCTGCCGAGGTCAGTGCAGAGCGGGTTCTCACTACACAGAAGGGCTCATTGCTCTGCAGCCTCTCCTCTGCAAAGGTGCCCATGCCCATTTCTCTACCACTGCCCTGCTTCCCCAGTTGTAAGGCAGACATGACCCCACGGGATGGCCATCCTCCGGGCTGGGTGCTCACCCTCACAGCCCACCACACAGGCTCAGAGTGGATGTGCTTTCGGGTCCTGCCTCTCACCTCCCCACCACACCCAGGCTGCCCACCCTGCTCCCAGCTCCCAGCTTG
>NW_016888962.1:0-404 GCF_001698545.2 Rhinopithecus bieti | reverse complement strand
GAACTAACTTCTCCAGGCATGGTGATTGGTTCCAAGAAATTCCTATGCAATGTCTTATCCTGTCAAGCTACCCATGCTATACCCAGAGAAAAGAGATCTCCCTGCTATCACACCAGGAGTACCCTTGAAGACCTATGATTAGACCACTACTGATCCACTTGTTTTCCCAAAACTCGAGGAGGCATTGCATAGGAATTTCTTAGAACCAACCACCATGCCTGGAGAAGTTGGTTTAACTTCCATTTCCTAGTCTTTAAATTTTGTTATTTGGGGAAATCATCCAGCATACAAGCAGCAGCCTAGAGAAAGGGAATGAGACAGGAGAACACAATATTGCCTGCAGATTAAGAAAAGCTCAGATTTTAGATGTACATAGGATGATATACTCAAAGAAAAGAACCATT
>NW_016888961.1:0-263 GCF_001698545.2 Rhinopithecus bieti | reverse complement strand
GAACAGTGCTGCAATAGACATACGTGAGCATGTGTCTTTATAGTAGAATGATTTATAATCCTTTGGGTATATACCCAATAATGGGATTGCTGGGTCAAATGGTATTTCTGGTTCTAGATTTTCGAGGAATCACCACACTTCTTCCATAATGATTGAACTAATTTACACTCCCACCAACAGTATAAAGGCATTTCTATTTCTCCACATCCTCTCCAGCATTTGTTGTTTCCTAACTTTTGAATGATCGCCATTCTAACTGGCGT
>NW_016888960.1:0-405 GCF_001698545.2 Rhinopithecus bieti | reverse complement strand
CCAGTTTACACTCCCACCAGCTGTGTAAAAGCGTTCCTATTTCTCCACATCCTCTCCAGCATCTGTTGTTTCCTGATTTTAATGATCGCCATTCTAACTGGTGTGAGATGGTATCTCTTGTGGTTTTGATTTGCATTTCCCTGATGACCATTACCATTGATGGTGACCATTTATTTAAATGCCTGTCAGCTTCATAAATCTCTTCTTTTGAGAAGTATCTGTTCATATGCTTTGCCCACTTTTCAATGGGGTTGTTTTTTTTTTCTTGTAAATTTCTTTAAGTTCTTTGTAGATTCTGGATATTAGCCCTTTGTCAGATGGGTAGATTGCAAAATTTTCTCTCATTCTGTAGGTTGCCCGTTAACTCTGATGGTAGTTTCCTTTGCTGTGCAGAACCTCTTTAGT
>NW_016888959.1:0-261 GCF_001698545.2 Rhinopithecus bieti | reverse complement strand
TCTCTCCATCACTTTCAGGTATACCAATCAGACGTAGATTTGGTCTTTTCACTTAGTCCCATATTTCTTGGATGTTTTGTTGATTTGTTTTGCTCTTTTTTCTCTAAACTTCTCTTCTCGCTTCATTTAATTCATTTGATCTTCAATCACTGATACCCTTTATTCCAGTTGATTGAGTTGGTTATTGAAGCTTGTGCATTTGTCACGTAGTTCTCGTGTCATGGTTTTCATCTCTATGAATTCGTTTATGGACTTCTCTGC
>NW_016888958.1:0-405 GCF_001698545.2 Rhinopithecus bieti | reverse complement strand
CATGCCTATATCCTGAATGGTATTGCCTAGGTTTTCTTCTAGGGTTTTTTGTTTTAGGTTTTACGTTTAAGTCTTCAATCTGTCTTGCGTTAATTTTGTATAAGGTGTAAGGAAGGGGTCTAGTTTCTGTTTTCTCCATATAGGTAGCCAGTTTTCCCAGCACCAATTGTTAAATAGGGAATCCTTTCCCCATTGCTTGTTTTGTCAGGTTTGTTGAAGATCATATAGTTGTAGATGTGTGGTGTTATTTCTGAGGCCTCTATTCTTTTCCATTGGTCTATATGTCTGTTTTGGTACCAGTACCATGCTGTTTGGTTACTGTAGCCTTGTAGTACAGTTTGAAGTCAGGTAGTGTAATGCCTCCAGCTTTGTTATTTTGCTTAGGATTGTCTTGGCTCTAGGGGC
>NW_016888957.1:0-262 GCF_001698545.2 Rhinopithecus bieti | reverse complement strand
GATAATCGCAGAAGTGCTGGAACTTCACAGAAAAGTGATCTACTTGGTGGTGTCCACACAGGGGTATCCAGAAGGTGAAGGAGGAATGAAGTGCTGAGTTGGTAAAACCGCTTACCCAAGAAGCCACAGCCAGCAGGTGGCAGAAACGAGGGTGCATGAGGAGAGTGTAATGCAAAGGTCTACACACAGCTGCATAACGGTCATAGGACATCACCACCAGTAGCACACACTCTGCGGTTCCCAGTGCAAGAACAAAGTAAAG
>NW_016888956.1:0-262 GCF_001698545.2 Rhinopithecus bieti | reverse complement strand
AGAGTCTCACTTTGTCGCTTAGGCTGGGGTGCCGTGGCGTGATCTTGGCTCACTGCAGCCTCAACCTCTTAGGCTCAAGCGATCCTCACACCTCAACCCTTTCAAGCAGCAGGAACTACAGGCACATGCCACCACGCCCTGGCTAATTTTTTAATATTTTCTGTAGAGGCAGGATTTCTCCATGTTGCCCAGGCTGGTCTTGAACTCCTGAGTTCAAATGATCCACTCGCCTCAGCCTCCCAAAGTGCTAGGATGACACGCG
>NW_016888955.1:0-414 GCF_001698545.2 Rhinopithecus bieti | reverse complement strand
GGACGCCGCCTGACCTCTCTCCACCTCCACGTTCACCTCCCCAGGCGTGGCGTTCAGCAACGGGGAGCGCGCCAAGCAGCTCCGGCGCTTCTCCATCGCCACCCTGCGGGACTTCGGCGTGGGTAAGCGCGGCATCGAGGAGCGCATCCAGGAGGAGGCGGGCTTCCTCATCGAGGCCCTCCGGGGCACGCGCGGTGAGCAGGGGACTCCGAGTGCTGGGCAGGAGCAGAAAACGCCCAGGGCGGGGACCTGCGCGCTCTTTCTGCCTGGGGATGGGGACTAGGTGGAGAAAGGCGCCCCATTTCCAGCCCTGGAGTCTGGCGCTGGGAATTTGGCCCAACTGGGCCCTGCCTATTGGAATTCTGACTCTCCTCAGACCTCTGAGTTGACTCCCTCCCCAACCCTCTTCTCCCG
>NW_016888954.1:0-262 GCF_001698545.2 Rhinopithecus bieti | reverse complement strand
GCCAATTAATAATCCTACAAGCCAATTAATAATCCTACAGTGGCCCGTACCTGTTCCTGTAAAAGGAAGAGTCTCATGCATTTCTCACTTAAAATCTAACGCTAGAAATGATGAAGCTTAGTGAGGAAGGCATGTCAAAAGATGAGACGGGCTGAAAGCTAGGCCTCTTGGACAAAACAGGGAGCCAAATTGTGAACGCAAAGGCCTAGTTCTTGAAGGACGTTAATCCAGTGAGCACACTGTGGTAAGAAAGTGAAACAGC
>NW_016888953.1:0-413 GCF_001698545.2 Rhinopithecus bieti | reverse complement strand
TGAAAAGGAAATATCCTCCGAGAAAACTGGAATGAAGCGTTCTGAGAAACTGCTTTGAGATGTGTAAATTCATTTCAAAGTGTTACACCACTCTTTCATGGAGGAGTCTGCTAGCACTGACTTTGTGGAAGCTCAGAAGTGATATCTTGGATATGGTTGAATCCCATGGTGAATAATGAGCTATCCTCAGACAAATCTGCAGAGCAGCCTTCTCAGAAACATCCTCCTAGTGGGTGAATTCAGCTTACTGTCTTAGATCTTTGTTTTCATTCAGAAGCTAGCCAGCAGTGCTTTTGCATAATCTGCAATAAGACAGACGGTGGCGCTCCGAGACCACAAATAACCTCAGCTCAGTCAGAATAGAAGGTTTCTGAGAAACTGCTTTGTGATGTGTGGCTTCAACTCACTGAATT
>NW_016888952.1:0-1425 GCF_001698545.2 Rhinopithecus bieti | reverse complement strand
GAAAGTCATTGGTAGGTTAATGGGGACGGCATTGAATCTGTAAATTACCTTGGGCAGTATGATATTAATTCCTCCTATCCATGAACATGGAATGTTCTTCCATTTGTTTATATCCTCTTTTATTTCATTGAGCAGTGGTTTGTAGTTCTCCTTGAAGAGGTCCTTCACATCCCTTGTAAGTTGGATTCCTAGGTATTTTATTCCATTTGAAGCAATTGTGAATAGGAGTTCACTCATGATTTGACTATCTGTTTGTCTGTTATTGGTATGTAAAATGCTTGTGTTTTGCACACTGACTTGCATCCTGAGACTTTGCTGAAGTTGCTTATCAGCTTAAGGAAATTTTGGGCTGAGACGATGGGGTTTTCTAAATATACCATCATGTCATCTGCAAACAGACAATTTGAATCCCTCTTTTCCTAATTGAATACCCTTTATGTCTTTCTCCTACCTGATTGCCCAGGCCAGAACTTCCAACACTACGTTGAATAGGAGTGGAGAGTAGGGTATCCCTGTCTTGTGCCAGTTTTCAGAGGGAGTGCTTTCAGTTTTCCCATTCAGTATGATATTGGCTGTGGGTTTGTCATAAATAGCTCTTATTATTTTGAGATACGTTCCATCAATATCTAGTTTATTGAGAGTTTTAGCATGAAGGGCTGTTGAAATTTGTCAAAGATATTTTCTGCATCTATTGAGATAATCATGTGGTTTTGTCTCTGGTTCTGTTTATATGCTGGATTTATTGATTTGCGTATGTTGAACCAGCCTTCCATCCCAGGGATGAAGCCCACTTGATCATGGTTAATAAGCTTTTGATGTGCTGCTGGATTTGGTTTGCCAGTATTTTATTGAGGATTTTGCATCGATGTTCATCAGGGATATTGGTCTAAAATTCTCTTTGTTGTTGTTGTTGTTGTTGTTGTTGTTGTGTCTCTGCCAGGCTTTGGTATCAGGATGATGATGGCCTCATAAAATGAGTTATGGAGGATTCTTCCTAGCTTCAGTGGTCTTTACATTTTGACATGTTTTGCCATGGTTGGTACCAGTTGTTCCATTCCATGTTTAGTGCTTCCTTCAGGAGCTCTTGTAGGGCAGGCCTGGTGGTGACAAAATCTCTAAGCATTTGCTTGTTTGTCAATGATTTTATTTCTCCTTCTCTTATGAAACTTAATTTGGTTGGCTATGAAATTCTGGGTTGAAAATTCTTTTTTTAAGAATGTTGAATATTGGCCCACCGTCTCTTCTGGCTTGTAGAGTTTCTGCTGAGAGATGCTCTGTTAGTCTGATGGGCTTCCCTTTGTGGGTAACCCGACTTTTCTCTCTGGCTGCCCTTAACATTTTTTCCTTCATTTCACCTTTGATGAATCTGACAATTATGTGTGTTGGAGGTTCTCTTCTCAAGGAGTATTTCTGTGGCATTTTCTG
>NW_016888951.1:0-1549 GCF_001698545.2 Rhinopithecus bieti | reverse complement strand
TAGTTTCAGAAGGAATGGTACCAGCTTCTCTATGTACCTCTGGTAGAATTCTGCTGTGAATCCGTCCAGTCCTGGACTTTTTTTGGTTGATAGGATATTAATTATTGCCTCAATTTCAGAACCTGTTATTGGTCTATACAGAGATTTGACTTCTTCCTAGTTTAGTCTTGGGAGGGTGTATGTGTCCAGGAATTTATCCATTTCTTCTAGATTTTCTAGTTCAATTGCATAGAGGTGGTTATAATATTCTCTGACAGTAGTTTGTATTTCTGTGGATCAATGGTGATATCCCCTTTTCATTTTTTATTGTGTCTATTTGATTCTTCTCTCTTTTCTTCATTTTAGTCCTGCTAGTGGGCTATTTTGTTGATCCTTTTAAAAAACAGCTCCTGGATTCATTGATTTTTTTGAAGGATTTTTTGTGTCTCTATCTTCTTGGAGTTCTGCTCTGATCTTAGTTATTTCTTGTCTTCTGCTAGCTTTTGAATTGGTTTGCTTTTGTTTCTCTAGTTCTTTTAATTGTGATGTTAGGGTGTCAACTTTAGATCATTCCTGCTTTCTCTAGTGGCCACTTAGTGCTGTACATTTCCCTCTACACGCTTCTTTAAATGCGTCCCAGAGATTCTGGTATGTTGTGTCTTTATTCTCATTGGTTTCAAAGAACATCTTTATGTCCGCCTTCATTTAGTTATTTACCCAGGAATCATTCAGGAGCAGGTTGTTCAGTTTCCATGTAGTTGTGGGGTTTTGAGTGAGTTTCTTAGTCCTGAGTTCTAACTTGATTGCACTGTGGTCTGAGAGACAGTTTTTTTATGATTTCTTTTACATTTGCTGAGCAGTGTTTTACTTCCAATAATGTGGTCAATTTTAGAATAAGTGTGATGTGGTGCTGAGAAGAACGTATATTCTGTTGATTTGAGGTGGAGAGTTCTGTAGATGTCTATGAGGTCCACTTGGTCCAGAGCTGAGTTCAAGTCCTGAATATCGTTGTTAATTTTCTGTCTCATTCATCTGTCTAATACTGACAGTAGGGTGTTAAAGTCTCCCACTATTATTGTGTGGGAATCTAAGTCTCTTTGTAGATGACATGATTGTATATTTAGAAAACCCCATTGTCTCAGCCCAAAATCTCCTTAAGCTGATAAGCAACTTCAGCGAAGTCTCAGGATAGAAAATCAATGCGCAAAAATTACAAGCATGCTATACACTAACAACAGACAAACAGAGAGACAAATCTTGAGTGAATTCCCATTCACAATTGCTTCAAAGAGAATAAAATACCTAGGAATACAACTTACAAAGCATGTGAAGGACCTTTTCAAGGAAAACAACAAACCACTGCTCAACGAAATAAGAGAAGACACAAACAAATGGAAAAACATTCCATGCTCATGGACAGGAAGAATCAATATCATGAAAATGACCTTACTGGCCAAAGAAACTTATAGATTCAATGCTAACCCCACCAAGCTACCACTGACTTTCTTCACAGAATTGGAAAAAACTACATTAAATTTCATATGGAACCAAAAAAGAGCCCACATAGCCA
>NW_016888950.1:0-319 GCF_001698545.2 Rhinopithecus bieti | reverse complement strand
CCCGAACGCCTTTTGGCACACACTGGCTTGCAGTTTGGGTCTCAAAGCTATGCAAACTACAAACCCCATTCCTCTTCCCTTAGGATCACATTCCAACTCCAAATGGCAGATTAATTGAACACAGAATGACAAATTGCTTTGGCTTTTACTACTTTGAATTTGTTTCCTGTGATCTTATGCATAGATTGTGGAAACCAAGGATAATGCCCATTACAACCATACCTGCAATATTTGGGACCAAAGAGATCCAAGGAATGTCTTTAAAATATGCAAGCACACATGCGTGTACATATGTGCACAAATGTGGACACACACTGAC
>NW_016888949.1:0-1638 GCF_001698545.2 Rhinopithecus bieti | reverse complement strand
AACAGCCATCCTAGTGGGTGTGGCGTGGTTTCTCACTATAGTTTTGATTTTCATTTTCTAATGAATAATGATGTTGAACAGCTTTTCACATGCTTAGTGGCCATTTGTATGGCCCTGGGATACAGTGACGCTCAAGACAGACATGGTCCCTATTCTCACGGGCTCTATGCTGTCTGTGGAAAGACAGAAACAATCAGAGAGATTCCAGGTGGGCGGGGTGTCTCCATTTCTTTGGAGACATGTCTATTCAGATCCTTTGCCTATTTTCAACTGCGTTGTCTTGAGTTGTAAGAATTCTTTATATATCCTGGATACTAAGCCCTTACCTATATGACTGGCAAATACTTTTTTCTATTCTGCCGACACCACCTCCTTTCAAGTAGCCTCAGGCAGTGCTAGGTACTCAGGAGCTCAGGGCAGGTCAGTGGGGCCTGGGCTCCTTTCGGGCTCTGCCCTCGCCCCACCCCATCTACATTCTGTTCCTGGGAGATTTTGCACTGTCCCTTGGCTGCCTATCTGCCAAGGCTGCCCCAAACCCCAGGCCTGCCTGCTCCACCACCCTCCAACTTAGACATCAAGAGCTGACCTGGTGCCTGCACACGGATACCCCGCAGGCATGACGGACCTCATGCGGCCCATACTGAACTCCCAAGTCCCCTCCTACAAAAGCAGAATAGAATGAGACAAAGCTCAGTCTGCCCTCAGCCTTCCCCAGCTCAGCAAATGGTCACACAATCCGCAGGCGCTTCAGGCAAAACACCTGGTTGTTATTTTGGTGCCGCTTTCTCCCCACATTGAAGCCCTTAGCAGGCCCAGTCCTTTCAACTCTGCCTGTGAAATTCACCACGAGTACAACACATTCGCTCCCCTCCAGGGCTGCCAAGGCTGGTCCAGCCGCCCTCGTCTCTGGCCTGGATTATCAAACTCCCTGACTCCACCCTGCCCCTGTCCATCCTCCATCCCTCATGGACCTCATGCCATCCCCTGCCTGAAAGCCCCGAAGGTGTCATAAACATGAACTCCCTTTCCCGGCCACCAAGCCCACAGGAATTGCTCTGCCCACATCCCCGCCCCTGCCTCCTCCTCGCTCACCCACCTCCAGCCAGGCTGCTGTGTCCTGCTCTCCCTTGACCCTGGCTGTCCTGTTCCCATCTCCAAGCCTTGGCATTTGCTCCTCTGCCTGGAATGTTCTTCCCTTGCCTTGGCACGGCTGGCTCCTCCTCCTCCTTCAGACCACGTGCCACTTTCCCCGAGATGCTCTCTCTGACCACCAAGCTAAAGTGGCAGATGGGCCACTCTGCAACGTGTCCCTCCCCTGCTTCCTCCAGAGCATGCCCCACCCACCTGGAATCTTCTTTTGACTGTTTCTGTCTTCCCACTAGACAACATAGAGCCCCTGAGAACAGGGACCATGTCTGTCTTGAGCATCCCAGCATCCCAGGGTTTTGAACAGTGCGTGGGGCACATGAAATACGTCTGCGAACTGGATAACTGAGTGAGCACTTCCAAAAGTGTGGGTGGGGAACGTGCTTCTGGCCTGGACATCCGTAGGCCCTGGCTAAAGGCATCCCACCAGGGATCAGACACATAGCCTTTGCTGCCGTATGCTGCAAAGTGTGGCTGCAGAGGGGCTGCCAT
>NW_016888948.1:0-413 GCF_001698545.2 Rhinopithecus bieti | reverse complement strand
TCTGTATAAACTTAGTGTAGTTTAAGGAGTCTGACCTATTACTTTTTTTTTTTTTTGAAACAGGGTCTCACTCTGTCACCCAGGCTGGAGTGCAGTGGTGCGATCTTGGCTCACTGCAACCTCCACCTCCCAGGTTCAAGCGATTCTCCAGCCTCAGCCTCCAGAGTAGCTGGGATGAAAGGCGCCCGCCACTGCACCGGTTAATTTTGTATTTTAGTAGAGATGGGGTTTCACTATGTTGGCCAGGCTGGTCTTGAACTCCCGACCTCAGGTGATCTGCCTGCCTTGGCCTCCCAAAGTGCTGGGATTGCAGGCATGAGCCATGGTGCCTGGTGTGACCTGTCACTTTCTAATGATCGCAAGCAATGATCCCACTAAAGGATGCTTGCCTGAAGCATTTTCTTGAGGAAACT
>NW_016888947.1:0-404 GCF_001698545.2 Rhinopithecus bieti | reverse complement strand
CATACAGCCTTGGGGCAACCATTTTGGAGAAACAGGTACCAAGTGATATTCGGGAGCATGTGAAAAGGGAAATAGCCTCAGACAAAACTGGAAATAAGCTTTCTAGAAAACTACTCTGTGAAATCTGTAATCATCTCACATAGATAAAGCTTTCTCTATATTATGCAGCTTGGAAACTGTCATGCACAGATCCACGAAGGGACCTTCGGGAACACATTATGGACTCTGGTGAAAAGGAAATATCTTCCGATAAAACCGGAAAGAAGCTTTCTGTGAATCTGCTTTTGCTGTGTTTATTCATCTCAGATAGATGAAGCTTTCTTTACATTACACAGCTTGGAAACTCCCTCGTGGATGGATCCACGAAGGGATATTTGGTATCACATTCGGGCCTAGGGTGAATT
>NW_016888946.1:0-408 GCF_001698545.2 Rhinopithecus bieti | reverse complement strand
TCTCCTGATGCAGTGCTCACAACTCTGGCGTGTTCCAAGATACCTCCTGGTGCAGTGGTCACACCTAGGAATGATCAAAAAAACCACCTGGTGCAATATTCACAGTCATAATACAAGATACTTCCTGGTGCACTACTCACACCTCAGGGATGATACAAAGCACCTAGTAGTGTAGTGCTCAACCCCGAAGGATGATCCAAGACACCTTCTGTTACAGTACGCCCTCCTGAGGGAGGAGTTAAGACACTTGCTGGTCAGGCACCATCAGGCACGATCCAAGACACTTGTGATGCAGTGCTCTGACCTCAGGAATAATGCAAAACAACCCCTGGTGCAGTGCACACACCTCAGGAATGACCCAAGACACGTCCTGGTGCAATGCTCACACATCAGGGATGATAAAAGACA
>NW_016888945.1:0-415 GCF_001698545.2 Rhinopithecus bieti | reverse complement strand
ACACTGCCACGCCCGGCTAATTTTGTGTATTTTTTTTTTTTTTTTTTTTTGAGAAGGAGTCTTGCTCTGTCACCCAGGCTGGAGTGCAGTGGTGTGATCTGGGCTAACTGCAACCTCTGCCTCCTGGGTTCAAGCGATTTTCCTGCCTCAGCCTCCTGAGTAGCTGGGACTACAGGTGCGTAACACCATGGCTGGCTAATTTTTTTTTTTGTTTGTTTGTTTTTTTTTGAGACGGAGTCTGGCTCTGTCGTCCAGGCTGGAGTGCGGTGGCCGGATCTCAGCTCACTGCAAGCTCCGCCTCCCAGGTTCACGCCATTCTCCTGCCTCCGCCTCCCAAGTAGCTGGGACTACAGGCGCCCGCCGCTAGTTTTTTGTATTCTTTAGTAGAGATGGGGGTTTCACTGTATTAGCCAGG
>NW_016888944.1:0-1728 GCF_001698545.2 Rhinopithecus bieti | reverse complement strand
TTGAGATGGAGTCTCGCTGTGTCATCCAAGCTGGAGTGCAGTGGCATGATCTCAGCTCACTGCAACCTCCGTTTCCCAGGTTCAGGTGATTCTCCTGTCTCAGCCTCCCAAGTAGCTGGGATTGCAGGCACCCACCACCACATCGGGCTAACTTTTGTACTTTTAGTAGAGATAGGGTTTCACCATTTTGGCCAGGCTGGTCTCAAACCCCTGACCTCAAGTGGTCTGCCTGACCTGGCCTCCCAAAGTTGGGATTACAGGCATGAGCCACCAAGCCCGTCTGTTAACTCTCAATTCCAGGCAGAGGGACCCCGGCTCCACCGTAGTGGGTTTTGTTTGTTTGTTTGTGTGTTTTGTTTTGTTTTGTTTTGAGATGGAGTCTCACTCTGTCACCCAAACTGGAGGGCAGTGGCAAGATCTCAGCTCACTGCAACCTCCACCTCCCGGGTTCAAGTGATTCTCCTACTGCAGCCTCCCGAGTAGCTGGGATTACAGGCCCCCCGCCACCATGCCCTGCTAATTTTGTATTTTGGTAGAGACAGGGTTTTGCCACATTGGCCAGGCTGGTCTCTAACTCCTGACCTCAAGTGATCTGCCTGCCTCAGCCTCCCAAAGTGCTGGAATTATAGGTGTGAGCCACTGCGCCCAGCCTGTTCGTTCAAGACAGGGTCTCACTCTATTGTCCAGGCCAGAGTGCAGTGGCGCAATCACAGCTCACTGCAGCCTTAAACTCCTGGGCTCAGGTGATCCTCCTGCCTCAGCCTCCCAAGTAGCTGGGGCTAGAGGTGCATGCCACCACCCCTAGCTAATCTTTTTTTAATTTTAGTAGAGATGGAGTCTCACTATGTTGCCCCAGCTGGCCTGGAACTCCTGGGCTCAAGTAATCCTTCTGCCTCAGCCTCCCAAAGTGCTAGGATTCTAGGTGTGAGCCATGGCACCCAGCCTATCACAGTAGTGTAACTTAAAGGGGTTGGCTCCCCTGGCCAGACTTCACCTGGGACACCAAGGCATTTGACTGAATCTGTTTCTGTCTATACCTGGAGGGGTTCTGGTGGCTGGTGGGGTGCAGGCAGCATGGAGGAGGGGCCCTCAGAGATGAGGGGCTCAAGGGCTTGCTTGGGAGGGAGCACGACCAAAACCACATATCTGGCCCTGAAATGCAGGTGTGGATTTTCCTGGGGTATTAGGAGATGGGGCACCTCAAAGTACAAGCCAGGACAGCAATCAAGGGACAGGCTCGGGATAATCCCATGGGGCAGAAGCTGAGCAGGCCCTGGGCTCCCAGTATAAATTTCCTGTCCCGGCAGGGGCACCATTCAGGCCAGGGTGGGCTCCAGATCACATTTATTCACCTCCAAAGAGGGCTGCAGCCCAAGGGTCACCACCGAGCGCCCTCTGTGGGGAGGGCCTGCAGGCCGGGAGCCGTGGTCACATTAAAGGGCCCGGGAGCGAGGCCCAAGGGGCGTGCGCAGCGGCCGTGGACAGAGTGCAGCGGGCCAGTCACAGAGCCTCAGTTTCTCCATTTAGAAAATCACGGTGGCTGTGCGGACTGCATGGCACGCAGCGAGCTCTCAGGCGTGACTGCTCATCCCTCTGGGTTGGTGGAAGGAGGTCCAGAACACTGACCTCCACCTACCCCGCCACGTGGCATCTGCTACCGCCTTGGAGACAGGAGGGGCAGCGAATAGGAGTGCGCAGGCGCACTGGCCGTGAGGCGGCCTGGCTGCG
>NW_016888943.1:0-410 GCF_001698545.2 Rhinopithecus bieti | reverse complement strand
AAATTTTATATTTTTTGTATCTATTGCAAATGACATTGCTTTCTTGATTTCTTTTCAACTAGTTGGCAACTACTATATTGCAACAGTACTGATTTTCTGCATTGACTTTTCTCTCCTGCAACTTTGTTGAATTTATCCATTCTAAAAGTTTTCAGGTAGAGATTTTAGGTTTCTATATATATAAGATTATGTCATAGGTAAACAGGAACAGTTAAATTATGAAACACTGATGAAATAAACTGAAGAAAACACAAAATGGAAAGACATCCCATGTTCACAGATTAAAAGAATATTGTCAAAGTGATCATATTACACAAAGCGATCTACCCACTCAGTGCAATTCTTATCAAAATACCAATGACATTCTTCACAGAAATAGAAAAAAAAAATCTAAAATTTCTATGGAATCA
>NW_016888941.1:0-1724 GCF_001698545.2 Rhinopithecus bieti | reverse complement strand
TTCCAAAGATAGCATCAAATGCCTAATATTTCTAAAACAGAAAGATTACATGAAAATTTTATACAGAGAATTATCTACCTCCTGCTATTGGCAGTTTCTTAGTTTATTAATGTATCATTGCTGATTTTCTGTATAATAAGGCATACTTGACTTTGTTTGATTGGTTGATTCATTGCTAAAATAGTCCCACGGACACTGAACTGTGATAGACAGTCTGGAGAGTCTGGTCACTCTCTATGTAACAGCATCCAGCACCGTGACTAGGATACCTTCTCTCTCACATACACACACATATAAATTGTTTCTTATTAAAGAATATATTCCCAAGTAGGATATTGAATTATAATAATAGAATTGTAGAGTAAGTCAATTTCTTCATTTCGAAGATGCAGAAACTGAGGTTCAAGGAGGTTAAGCAATATCCCTAGGATGATGTAACTACATAGTAGGTTCTCTACAGTGGAAATAACCTTCTGACTGCTTGTCCAGTACTTTCTCAGCCGCACCATACCAGTGAATAGTAGAGGCAGGCTGTTAGTTTTAAAATTTGAATTATGATTCAAAAAAGAATGAAGAAAGTTTATTTACTGGTTTTGGAGTCTCCTTACGTAAATATTACATTCTGGTGAAAGCTATACCAAGGGTGGTTAGGTAAATTACCAAAGAATCTCTAGGCTAAACAGAATTTGTGAAGTGAGAATCTATCTCAGACTTGAATCTGCTGAAAGCGCTATATTTGATAGATGTTTTGAATTTATATTGAAAGTTTGGAGAGAGAGAAAGAGAGAGAGGAGAGAGAAGAAGAGAAAAGGGGAATGGAGGAAGAGAGGAAGAAAGGAAGGGATAAAAGAAGACTAAACAAATCTGGCATTGGAAGCATTTTAAGAACTGGCTATTAGATACAATACATCACTTCAGCAATAATTCTTAGAAAGTTATTAATACATGCAGAAGCTATATTTACTGCTGAACTCTATTTACTTTAAAACCTATATTTTAATATGTTTTGAATTATTTTATATTTTATTTGTAATTTACTGTGGTCTCTTTTGTTAGCAGGCTACCATCTATCTTTATTCTCTTAATGTTCAACTAAACAGAGATACAGCTCAAAGGGTACAAATAGGATGTTAGTCAAAGGATACAAAATTTCAGTTAGACCGAAGGAATAAATTCAAGAGATCTATTGTACAGCATGGTGACTATGCTTCATATCAATTGTATGTATTGTATTGTATACTTGAAAATTGCTGAGAATGGATTTTAAGTGTTTACACTAAATAAATATGTGAGGTAATGCATAAGTTAGATTGATTTAACTATTGCACAATGTATATACATTTCAAAACATCATATTGTACACACAAATTCATACAGTTTTATTTGTCAACGAATAAAAGAATGCTAAGAAAAGTAATAACAAATGAAGGCTTGAGGGCTTGTGATATCCATTCAGATTTTCCATCTGTGCAGGCCAGGCGTATTTGGTGTTTTGGTGGGAGTGGTTTTATATGTATGACATTGCCTTGTGATTGCTGTGGCCATGTGCAAAAGACATAATTTTAGACTGAAAAAATTTATAATAAAATCATTACATATTAAATAAATACTTCGCCACTTTAAATTTCCAGTTGAGTTGGAGTGATTTTTTTCTGTTCTATTTTCTTTTCTTTTGATTGATTTTATTTGTTCTGAAAAGTATATATGCATTATTAAATACTCTG
>NW_016888940.1:0-408 GCF_001698545.2 Rhinopithecus bieti | reverse complement strand
AAAGTGAGTTTAGCGGGGAAGGAGGGTTCCAGTTCCTCCCATGCCCTCGCCAATGCTTGGCATGGGTCAGCCTTCCTCATTCTGGGCATTTTCATTAATGGGTATTGGCATCTCGTGGTTTTATTTATCTATTTGTAATTTATTGTTGTTGTTAGAGATGGGGTCTTGCTATGTTGCCCAGGCTGGTCTCAAACTCCTGGGCTCAAGTGATCGTCCTGCCTCAGCCTCCCAAAGCATTGAAATTGCAAGCATCAGCCACCACACTCGGCCTATTTTTTTAATTAAAAGAAAATTTTAGAGGCAGGGTCTTGCTATGTTGCCCAGGCTAGAGTACAGCAGCTATTCACGAGCACGAACATTGCATACTACACCCTCAAACTCCTGAGCTCAAGTGATCCTCCTGCCTCA
>NW_016888939.1:0-1050 GCF_001698545.2 Rhinopithecus bieti | reverse complement strand
CAGTGTAGCGCTATGAGATGAATTCACACATCACAAAGCAGTTTCTCAGAAAGCTTCTTTCTAGTTTTGTCTGAGGATATTTCCTTTTCACCACAGGCTAAATGTGCTCCGAAATATCCCTTTGCAGATGCCACTAAAACAGTGTTAGCAAATTGCTCCAGGATAGCAAAGGTTTAAATTGGTCACATGAATTTGCACCACACAAGGAGCTTTCTCAGAAAGTTTCTTTCTGCTTTTGTCAGAGGATATCTTTTGGTCACCATAGTTATCAATGTGATCCAAAATATCCCTTCTGAGATTCCTCAAAACACTGCAATGAAACTTCTCCATGAAATGAACACTGTATCTTTGTGAGATGAGTACACACATCCCAAAGCAATTTCTCACATAGTTTCTTTCTAGTTTTGTCTGAGAATCATTCTTTTTTCACTATAGGCCTCAATGAGGTCCCAAATATCCCTTTGCAGATTCCATGAAAACAGTGTTAACAAACTGCTCCATGAAAAGAAAGGTGAAACTCTGTGAGATGAATTCACACATCACCAAAGACTTTCTTAGAAAGCGTCTTTCTAGTTTTCATCTGAGGAAAATTTTTTGTCACCCTAGTCTTCAACGCTATCCAAAATATCAGTTCTCAGATTCCCCAAAACAGTGCTAAAAAATTGATCCATGAAAAGAATTGTGTAACTCTGGGAAATGAATTAACACATCACAAAAGCAGTTTCTCAGAAAGCTTCTTTCTAGTTTTGTATGAATGTATTTCCTTTGTCACCATAAGATTCAATGTGCTCTGATGTATCCCATTGCAGATTCCTAGAAAACAGTGTTAGCAAACTGCTCAATGAAAATAACAGTGTAAATCTGTTAGATGAACACGCACATCACAAAGAAGTTTCTCAGAAAGCTTCTTTCTAGTTTTAATCTGAGGGTGTTTCCTTTTCACCACATGCCTCAGTGCCCTCCCAAGTATCTCTTTGCAGATTCCACAAAGACTGTGTTGGGAAACTGCGCCATGAAAAGAAAGTTGTAACTCTGTGAGATGAAATCACA
>NW_016888938.1:0-262 GCF_001698545.2 Rhinopithecus bieti | reverse complement strand
ATGTTATATATACTTCATCATTTTAATCTGTCCACAGATTCATCTATCTTGCAGTGTTTTGTTTTTTTTTTTTTTTTTTATTTCAAATTAAATTGGAGACACCTATGCTTTCCCCTAAGTATACTCTTTACTTTTGAATGAGAAGTCTGGCCTCTTATGTACCTCATGATGCTTCTGTGTTCTAATTTGACCTGTTACTTTTCAACAGCTGACAACTTTCTACTTATTGATGATGATCAGTTGGCAGATACTTATCCTCAGT
>NW_016888937.1:0-277 GCF_001698545.2 Rhinopithecus bieti | reverse complement strand
TGCCACTCAAAATTTGGTAATTGCGGCTGGGCCGGACGCGGTGTCTCACGCCTATAATCCCAGCACTTTGGGAGGCCAAGGCGGGTGGATCATGAGATCAGGAGACCGAGACCATCCTGGCTAACACGGTGAAACCCTGTCTCTATTAAAATACAAAAAAAAAAAAAAAAAAAAAAAAAAAAAAAAAAAAAAAGCCGGGCGTGGTGGTGGTGGTGGGCACCTGTAGTCCCAGCTACTTGGGAGGCTGAGGCAGGAGAATGGCATGAACCTGGGAGGC
>NW_016888936.1:0-955 GCF_001698545.2 Rhinopithecus bieti | reverse complement strand
ATTATTAGTTCCTGGAACTTCTGTTAAAGTAAGCTATAGAACTATGGGGGGCTGGTGCCATTTTGGGACAGAAATGCAAGTTGAGGGACACTTTTAATGAATGATTAAATGTCTTCTGCTTTTAAATTTTGGTTTATTCAAGTTTTCTACTACTTCTTTACCTAAGTTTTCAAATTATTGGCATGAAGACATTTACACAATTTTCTTATGTTTTAAAAGTCTGTATTGTATTTATGACGTATTTGTTTATGTGGCCCCACACTCTTTTCCTTCATTGACCTTAACTACAGATTGGTCTTTTAATTATTTTTTACAAGTAAAACTCCTCCTGATTAAGGGCTGGCAAACTTTTCCTGTAGAGGACCAGATAGTCAATATTTCAGGCTTTGAAGACCACATACTGTCTCTGTCATACATATATTGTTTGTTTTCTTTACTTTTTTAACAACCTTTTAAAATGGGGTAAAGGCACTTTTTTACTCACAGATGTTTCAAAACTAGGCTGCGAGTTGTTCTTTGCTGACAGCTGTTCTTGTTTGTTTCCTGTTTTCTTTCATTTACTTTTCTTCCTTTATTTCTTTCCTCTGCTTTTATTGGGTTTATCTGGTTGTGTTTTTTCTAGCTTTATTTGAAGGCTAATTTTTTACTTTTAGTATTATCTTTTTTTGGGTGGCGGGGACAGGGTCTCGCCGCGTTGCCCCGGCTGGTCTTGAACTCCTGGACTCAATCAATCCCCTCCTGCCTCGGCCTCCCAAAGTGTTGGGACTACAGGTGTGAGCTACTGTGCCCAGCCTCTTTTTCAAAAGAATTAAAGCCTGTAAGTTTGCCTTCAAATACTTTTTTGTTGCTTACTACTTATGATACATTATAGTTCTTTCACTGTGGTTTACTTCTACATTTAAAAAATATTACTGTGAAGATATATTTATATATGAATAGATTTTAGTTTCCAAAA
>NW_016888935.1:0-263 GCF_001698545.2 Rhinopithecus bieti | reverse complement strand
GGAAGCAGAATGGTTCATGGTTCTGGAACTCAAGGGTGCCTTCTGTATTCCCCTGCACTCTGATTCCCAGTTTCTCTTTGCCTTTGAGGATCCCACAGACCACACGTCCCAACTTACATAGACAGTCTTGCCCCAAGGGTTTAGGGACAGCCCTCATCTGTTGTTCAGGCACTGACCCAAGATCTAGGCCACTTCTCAAGTCCAGGCACTCTGGTACTTCAGTGTGTGGATGATTTACTTCTGGCTACCAGTTCAGAAGCCTC
>NW_016888934.1:0-960 GCF_001698545.2 Rhinopithecus bieti | reverse complement strand
GCATATGAGATGTGTCTCCTGAATACAACACACCTATGGGTATTGGCTCTTTATCCAGTTTGCCAGTCTGTGTCTTTTAATTGGGGAATTTAGCCTATTTACATTTAAGGTTAATATTGTTATGTGTGAATCTGATCCTGTCATTATGATGCTAGCTGGTTATTTTGCCCATTAGTTGATGCAGTGTCTTCATAGTGTTGATGTTCTTTACATTTTGGTTTGTTTTTTCAGTGGCTAGTACTGGTTTTCCCTTCCATATTAGTGCTTCTTTCTGGATCTCTTTTAAGGCAGGCCTGGTGGTAACAAAATTCCTTAGCAGTTGCTTGTCTGTAAAGGATTTTATTTCTCTTTCACTTATGAAGGCTTAGTTTGGCTGGATATGAAATTCTGGGTTGAAAATTCTTTTCTTCAAGAATATTGAATATTGTCCCCAACTCTCTTCTGGCTTAGGGTTACAGCAGAGAGATCCGCTGTTAGTCTGATGGGCTTCCCTTCATAGGTAACCTGCCCTTTCTCACCGGCTGCCCTTAACAATTTTCCTTCATTTCATCCTTGGTGAATCTGATGATTATGTGTCTTGGGGTTGCTCTTCTTGATGAGTATCTTTGTGGTGTTCTCTGTATTCCCTGAATTTGAATGTTGGCCTGTCTTGCTATGTTGGGGAACTTCTCCTGGATAATATCTTGAAGAGTGTTTTCCAGCTTGATTTCATTCTCCCTGTCACTTTCAGGTACACCAATCAAACTCAGGTTTGGTCTTTCCACATAGTTCCATATTTCTTGGAGGCTTTGTTCATTTCTTTTCATTCCTTTTCTCAAATCTTGTCTTCATGCTTTATTTCCTTAAGCTAACCTTCAATCTCTGATATCCTTTCTTCCACTTTGTCGATAGAGCTATTGATACTTGTGTACACTTCACAAAGTACTTGTGCTGTGTTTTTCAGCTCCATCAGGTCATTTA
>NW_016888933.1:0-1724 GCF_001698545.2 Rhinopithecus bieti | reverse complement strand
CAACTTCTGAAATTGAGGCAGTAATTAATAGCTTACCAAAAAAAAGTCCAGGACCAGACAGATTCACAGCCAAATTCTACGAGAGGTACAAAGTGGAGCTGATACCATTCTTTCTGAAACTATTCCAAACAATAGAAAAGAGGAAATCCTCCCTAACTCATTTTATGAAGCCAGCATCATCCTGATACCAAAACCTAGCATAAACACAACAAAAAAGGAAAATTTCAGGCCAATATCCCTGATGAACATTGATGCAAAATCCTCAATAAAATACTGGCAAACCAAATCCAGCACCACGTCAAAAGCTTATCCACCATGATCAAGTCAGTTTCATCACAGGGATGCAAGACTGGTTCAACATATGCAATTCAGTAAACAAAATCCATTACATAAACAGAACAAGTGACAAAACCACATGATTATCTCAATAGAAGCAGAAAAGACCTTTGATAAAATTCAACACCCCTTCATGCTAAAACTATCAATAAACTAAGTATTGATTGAATGTATCTCAAAATACTAAGAGTTGTGTATGACAGATTCACAGCCAATATCATACTGAATGTGCAAAACTGGAAGCGTTCCCTTTGAAAACCAGCACAAGACAAGGATGCCCTCTCTCACTACTCCAATTCAACATAGTATTGGAAGTGTTAGCCAGGGACATTAAGCAAGAGAAAGAAATAAAGAGTATTCAAATAGGGAGAGAGGAAGTCAAATTGTCTCTGTTTGCAGATGACATCATTGTATATTTAGAAAACCCTATCATCTCAGCCCAAAATCTCCGTAAGCAGATAAGTAACTTCAGCAAAGTCTCAGGATACAAAATCAATGTGCAAAATCGCAAGCATTCCTATACACCAATAACAGACAGAGAGCCAAATCATGAGTGAACTCCCATTCACAATTGCTACAAAGAGAATAAAATACTTAGGAATACAACTTACAAGGGAAGTGAAGGACCTCTTCAAGGAGAACTACAAACCACTGCTCAAGGAAATAAGAGAGGATGTAAAGAAATGGGAAAACATTCTATGCTCATAGATCAGAAGAATCAGTATCATGAAAATGGCCATACTGCCCAAAGTACTTTATAGATTCAATGCTATCCCCATCAAGCTACCATTGAGTTTATTCAAAGAACTAGAAAACTACCTTAAATTTCATGTGGAACCAAAAAAGAGTCCATATAACCAAGACAATCCTAAGGAAAAGAGCAAATCTGCAGGCATCACACTACCTGACTTAAAACTATACTGCAAGGCTACAGTAACCAAAACAGCATGGTACTGGTACCAAAACAGAGATACAGACCAATGGAACAGAACAGAGGCCTCAGAATAACACCACACATCTATAACCATCTGATCTTTGACAAATCTGACAAAACAAGCAATGGTGAAAGGATTCCCTATTTAATAAATGGTGTTGGGATCCCCTATTTAATAAAAGGATTCCCTATTTAATAAATGGTGTTGGGAAAACTAGCTAGCCATATGCAGAAAACAGACACTGTACCCCTTTCCTCATACCTTATGCAAAATGAACTCAGGATGAATTAAAGACTTAAATGTAAAACCTAAAACCATAAAACCCTAGAAGAAAACCTGGGCAATACCATTCAAGACATAAGCATGGGCAAAGCCTTCATGACCAAAACACCAAAAGCTATAACAACAAAAGCCAAAATTGACAAGTGGGATCCAATTAAACTAAAAGCTTCT
>NW_016888932.1:0-1658 GCF_001698545.2 Rhinopithecus bieti | reverse complement strand
GGAAGAAACGTCATTTTGTTATTCAGTTTCCTCAACTGTATTAGTCAGGGTTCTGTAGAGCAACAAAACTAATTATATGTACATATATATATATATATCTTCCATATATACACATATATATCTCATATACATATATATAGGAGTTTATTAAGTATTAACTCACATGATCACAAGGTTCCACAATAGGCTGTCTGTAGGCTGAGGAGCAAGGAGAGCAAGTCCGAGTTCCAAAACTGAAGAACTTGGAGTCTGATGTTTGAGGGCAGAAAGCCTCCAGCGTGGGAGAAAGATGTAGGCTGGGAGGCTGGGCCAGTCTCACCTTTTCATGTTTTCTGGTTGATTTTATTCTAGTCTCACTGGCAGCTGATTAGATTGGGCTCACCCAGATTAAGGATGGCTCTGCCTTCCCCAGGCCACTGACTCAAATGTGAATCTCCTTTGGCAGCACCCTCACAGACACACCCAGGTTCAATACTTTGTATCCTTCAATCCAATCAAGTTGACACTCAGTATTAACCATTACAAGCCCTCCCCTTGTTAACTGAACCCATACGCATCTCCTGTGCTCATACATCATTTTCAAGTAAAGACAATAATAATTACGCCTAACACAATACAACTATCCTTTGCACAACCAGAAATGCACCAGTCCCCAAACCAAATACTATTACATAAAATTAACAATACTTAAATGCTGATGTGAAGTCAATAAATCTTATGTCACATGATAAAGAGAAAGGAAATTAAATGAAGCTATTTTCTTAGTAGAAGGGTATACATGAAAAAACATGTCTTTAACAAAAGAAGGAGGAAACACTCATGAAAATTACAGTCCTCATGTCTGCAGCTGGTCATGTGGTCATAGCTGGTACTGATGACTACCTTCTTCTACTACCCATTCTGTATTCCCTTTGCCTGAAGCAAGCACCTCAGCAGGTCGTGGTGTTTTCCCTAATGGTGTGACCCAAACCTTCCTTCCCGAAGGGTCTGGGTCATTTGTAGCCCTGTCCAGATTGCGTTTTGTACTTTTCCATTGACTGTAAATACAGAGCATGGTAATACTAACAGACACCCTAATGGATCTCCTGTATTCCATGTGTACTCTTCCTTACCTCCATTGTGAAGTAGTAGACTGATTTCATCTTGATAGTCCGGGTCAATCACCCCAGCCAACACTGTAACTCCTTTCTTAGCCTGTTGACTTAAAGGTAGGAGGAGCCCAAAGTGACAGGTGGCAATCTTAACTTCCAGTTTAACAGAAACATTGTTGTGTCTCCTGGCAGCAGGGTTCCTCCCTCTGGATCTAAGACCTCTAGGCCAGCAGAATGTAATGTCACGGGAACAGAAAGCAAAATTTTGCCGGTGGATCACTAGGGGTGATGGTGAGTGATGCCAGTTCCACCCCTTAATTCCTGGACCCGTGAATCCTGGTTACGGGAAAACTATATATTGGATGCTGATTCAGAACATACCTGGCCTTCTGGAGAACTTTGCCCCAGCCCTGCAAAGCATTGTCACCTAGTTGGCATTGTAACTGTGACTTAAACAGGCCATTCCACCGTTCTATCAATTCAGTTGCTTCAGCATGATGGGGAATATGGTAAGACCAGTGAACTCCATGAGGATGAGCCCACTGCTGCACCTCTTTAGTGATAAAG
>NW_016888931.1:0-1046 GCF_001698545.2 Rhinopithecus bieti | reverse complement strand
TACCCTTTCCCTTAAAGGCAGTTTTAGCAGTTGCACCCACCACAGCTCATGCTTACGTCTTGTTAGCCAGAACTTTTCTTCATGACCACATCGACTTGCAAAAAAAGTTGGTGAAAGGAACACTTTTGTTCCAGGGGAAAACATAAAATAAAATAAAATAAAATTAAATTAAAATCAAGGACCCATTACTGAGAAGAAAAGAGAATGATCACTGGAAGACAATATGCAATATTTAATCTTCATCACTGGAATCGAACATATTTTTTTGCTCCTGAAAATGAGTCCTGCCTCAGTCTCTCCAGCGCATGGTGAGGGGTGGGAGTGGTAGCTGGTAGAAAGCTAGTGTCCTTAGGACAAGGATTGGCTTTGGTCTGTAATTTGCTTTGGGTCTTTGGGTGATCTGAAATCCAAATGTGGATACAAATGTCTACATTTTGTTTGTTTTGAGACAGGGTCTCACTCTGTCACCCAGGCTGGAGTGCAGTGACACAATCTCGGCTCACTGCAGACTTGACCTCCTGAGCTTGGATGATTCTTCCACCTCAGCCTCCCTGGGTAGTTTGGACTACAAGTGCCTGCCACCACGCCCAGCTGAATTTTGTAATTCTAGTAGGCATGGGGTTTCTCCACGTTGGCCAGGCTAGTCTCGAACACGTGACCTCAGGTGATCTCCCTGCCTCAGCCTCCCAAAGTGCTGGGACTACAGGCACCCTCCACCACGCCCAGCTAATATTTTGTATTTTAGTACAGATGGGTTTCACTGTTTCACCCAGGCTGGTCTCGAATGCCTGGACTCAAGCAATACCTGCCTCACCCTCCCAGAGTGCTGAGATTACAGGAATAAGCCACTGCACTCGGCCACAAATGTACTATTTAAGAGTACAAATGAGGGAAAATAATCTAGTTTTGCCAATGATACTATCATTAAAGCTCTTACATTTTGTAAAAGTCACCAGACATGTATAATTTCAAATCGATCCTCCCTCCCTCTCTCCTTCCTTCCTTCCTTCCTTCCTTCCTTCCTTCCTTCTTTCCTTCCTTCCTTC
>NW_016888930.1:0-1054 GCF_001698545.2 Rhinopithecus bieti | reverse complement strand
TGTTGTTGTTTCTAATTAACTAACCATCACTTCCTGCCTCATCATGAGAGGGCCTCATCACAGCCTGCATCTAACCAGCAAATGAGAAAAGGAGAATAGAAGTAGTTCATTTCCTTCTTAAAATCCATGGTGAGGAAATGCTCACATCATTTCCACTCACATTCCATTGATGGGACTTGATATGGTTTGACTGTGTCCCCACCCAAATCTCCACTCGAATTGTACCTCCCAGAATTCCCACGTGTTGTAGGAGGGACCCAGCGGGAGGTAATTGAATCATGGGGACCGGTCTCTCCCATGCTGTTCTCATGATAATGAATAAGTCTCACAAAATCTGATGGGTTTATCAGGCGTTTCTCTTTGTGCTTTTCCTTATTTTATATTGTCACTGCCATGTAAGAAGTGCCTTTTACCTCCTGCCATGATTCTGAGGCCTCCCCAGTCATGTGGAAGTATAAGTCCAATTGAACCTCTTTTCTTCCCAGTCTCGGGTATGCATTTATCAGCTGCGCGAAAACAAACTAATACAGTAAATTGGTACCAGTAGAGTGGGGTGTTGCTCAAAAAACACCCCAAAATATGAAAGTGACTTTGAAACTGGGTAACAGGAAGAGTCGTTGGAACAGGGCTCAGAAGAAGACAGAAAATGTGGGAAAGTTTGGAACTTTCTAGAGACTTGTTGAATGGCTTTGCCCAAAATGTTGATAGCGATACGGACAATAAAATTCAGGCTGAGGTGGTCTCAGATGGAGATGAGGGACTTGTTGGGAACTGGAGCAAAGGTGACTCTTGTTATGTTTTGGCAAAGAGACTGGCAGCATTTTGCCCCTGCCATAGAGATCTGTGGAACTTTGAACTTCAGAGAGATAATTTAAGGTATCTGGTGGAATAAATTTCTAAGCAGCAAAGCATTCAAGAGGTAACTTGGGTGCTGTTAAAGGCATTCAGTTTTATAAGAGAAGCAGAGCATAAAAGTTTGGAAAGTTTGCAGCCTGACTATGTGATAAGAAATAAAACCCATTTTCTGGGGAGAAATTCAAGCCGGCTGCAGAAA
>NW_016888929.1:0-306 GCF_001698545.2 Rhinopithecus bieti | reverse complement strand
GTGAGTATGTGTGAGTGCGTGTGAGTGTGAGTTTGTGAGTGCCTGAGGGTGAGTGTGAGAGAGTGAGAGTGTCAGTGTGTGAGTGTGTGTGTGAGTCAGTGTGAGTGAGTGTGAGTGTGTGTGAGTGTGTGAGTATGATTGTGTGTGAGTGGGAGTGTGAGTGTTTGTGTGTGTGTGTGAGTGCCTCAGTGTGAATGTGTGTGAGGGTGAGAGTGTGTGTCAGCGTGTGTGTGTGAGTGTGAGTGTGTGTGAGTGTGCGTGCGAGTGTGTGTGACTGTGAGTATGGTAGTGTGTGTGGGAGTGGGA
>NW_016888928.1:0-279 GCF_001698545.2 Rhinopithecus bieti | reverse complement strand
CATGCTGAGTGCAATGGCATGATCTTGGCTCACTGCAACCTCTGCCTATCGGGTTCAAGCGATTCTCCTGCCTCAGCCTCCAGAGTAGCTGGGATTATGGGATTACAGGCACGTGCCACTGCACCTAGCTAACTTTTTGTACTTTAGTAGAGATGGGGTTTCACCATGTTGGCCAGGCTGGTCTTGAACTCTTGACCTCAGGTAATCGACCCACCTCAGCCTCCCAAAGTGCTAGAATTACAGGTGTGAGCCACCACGCCTGGCCACATTTATTTATTT
>NW_016888927.1:0-1094 GCF_001698545.2 Rhinopithecus bieti | reverse complement strand
TAGGAAAAAGGCTGGAGGCATCATGCTACCTGACTTCAAACTATACTACAATGCCACAGTAACCAAAACAGCATGGTACTGGTACCAAAATAGATATATAACCCAACAGAACAGAACAGAAACCGCAGAAGTAATGCCACAGATCTACAACCATCTGATCTTTGACAAACCTAACAAAACAAGCAATGGGAAAAGGATTTCCTATTTAATAAATGGTGTTGGGAAAACTGGCTACCCATATGCAGAAAACTGAAACTGGACCCCTTCCTTACACCTTATACAAAATTAACTGAAGATAAATTAAAGCCTTAAATGTAAGACCTAAAACCATAAAACCCTGAAGAAAACCTAGGCAATACCATGCAGGACATTGGCTTGGCAAAGACTTCATCACTTAAATACCAAAACAATTGCAACAGAAGCCACAATGGACAAATGGGATCTAATCAAATCAAGTTTCTGCACAGCAAAAGAAACTATCATCAGAGTGAACAGGCACCCTACAGAATGGGAGAAAATTTTTTCAATCTATCTATGTGACAAAGGGCTAATATTCAGAATCTACAAGGAACTTAAGCAAATTTTAAGAAAAAAAAGTCCCATTGAAAAGTGGGCGAAGTATATGAACAGACACTTCTCAAAAGAAGACATTTATGTGGGCAAGAAACATATGAAAAAAAAATCATCACTGGTCATTAGAGAAATGCAAATCAAAACCACTGTGAGATACCATCTCACACCAGTTAGAATGGCAATCATTAAAAGTCAGGAAACAAAAGATGCCGGAGAGGATGTGGAGGAATAGGAACGCTTTTACACTGTTGGTGGGAGTGTAAATTAGTTCAACCATTGTGGAAGACAGTGTGGCGATTTCTCAAGGATCTAGAACTAGAAATACCATTTGATCCAGCAATTCCATTACTGGGTATACACCCAAAGGATTATAAATCATTCTACTATAAAGACCATATGCACCTGTATGTTTATTACAGCACCATTTACAATAGCAAAGAATTGGAACCAACACAAACACCCATCAATGATAAACTGCATAAAGAAAATGTGGCACATACACACCATGGAATACCATGCAG
>NW_016888926.1:0-2072 GCF_001698545.2 Rhinopithecus bieti | reverse complement strand
GCTGGGCTCATTCTGCCCACTCGGCTTGGCAGGCTGTGCTCAGCTTACACTACCAGCCTGGATCTCATGCCTCCAAGGGAGACTGTGAGTCAAGCGTGGAGCAGCCAGGGGTGTGTGAGTGAGCCTAGGGTCCAGTCACTGTGCAGTCAGACATGCCGGCTGCTGCTGCAGGGCAGGCAGATCCAGATGCCAGCATGGATGCTGGCTTTCTGGGAGGCTGTGACTGGACCAGGCACACTGCAAGCAGCTTCTCCAGCTGGTACCAGTGAATGAGGTAGCACCCAGAAGCCTGGAGATACCAGAAACTGCATTGTCCCAAGATGAAGAGGATCTTTACTGAGTGATAGAACAGCTCAGAGGAGACCCACAGGGGCAGCTCCTTTCCAGATCCAGGGTGTCCCATGAGTGTTCAGCTCCCAGCAGAGAGGGTAGCTCCTCTCTGCATCTGGTCATCCTGATGAGTGTTCAGCTCTTAGCAGAGAGGGTAGCTCCTCTCTGCAGCTGGCTATCCTGTCATCTGTTTAGCTCTGGCTGAGCCTAAGGCTTTTATAGGCCTAAGAGGGGAGAAAGTGCATGTTGATTGGTCCATGGGTGGCCATGAGTGGACCAGGAAAAGGCACCACAAGTTCCTACTCTGGTTCCCATCGCAGGTTTCTTGGGACTAGCAGCCCAGCCCCAGCCTTCAGGCCCTCCCTGGCCTGAAGGTGGGGCCTTACTGGGGACCCACCTGTTTCTTCCCAGGAGCCTATCTGCCTCCTGCCATCATCCATGATGCCCAGACTACTCATGCCAAGGGGCACCTGCAGGCCAGTGCCAAGCTGCCATCAGCCCTCCCTTGGATTCCCCCCATATGCTTGTCAGTGCCCAAAGTCTAGAGGGGCCAAGGTGGCAGGGGCTGGTATGTTAGCACTGCCCTGAGTGTGCACACACCTGGCTGGGCAGTGAGAGCCACCAGGCTTGACTCCAATCCTACTCCAAGATTGGAGCAGGTTCTGTGAGCAGGGAGAGACCAGGCCATGGGAGCAGATACTCCTAAACCTGTGGGGCAAAGGGCCCTTCCTGGGCCCCAAGAGTGCTGAGTGCAGAGATGCCTGAGTCCTTCACCTGGGAGGCTGGAGCTCCCACCTGCTCCATGGAGCATGCAGGCAGCCCCAGCTGTGCCTGCTCACAGCATGGGGTGGGGTCTCCAGTTTCTCACTGGGCACATTTCTGCCTGCCCCTCGGCCCAACTGCACTGTTCCCCACTGGTGGGTGGCTCGTCCTGGCCCCATTGTGGCAGCCCCAGGGTGGTGGGCTCCATGGGGCTCCCACTTGTCCCTAGTTCCTGCTGGCTCCATTGAACATGGCACCACCCTGGGCCCAGCTCCACCTCCTCCGTGCATGCTCCCTGCACTTGTCCCTGCTCTTGCTGCCACTACTCATACCTCCCCACTGTAGCTGGTACAGTGGCAGTGGCCGCTACAGACATCCACTGCTGCCATCAATGGGACAACTCTCAGGCTTTCAGTTGGCTCTTGCTCGTGTTAACAGTGGGCGCAATGGGCTGAATGAGCATGTCCCCAAGCCCCAAGGTGACGTGTACAGGTAAGTGTAGGTGGTGGTGGTGGTGGTGGCAGGCAGGAGAGGTCCATGCTCTGGTCCCCTGAAGGAATGTCCAGATACCAGAGGTGGTTGATGGGGTGGAGTGATTATGAAGATGCTGAATGGCACGGTTGTGTGCTGACAGCAGGTTTTCTAAACCTGTTGTTAGGCTCTCTGTTGAAATGCATGCATGCCTGGGGTTAATGATAGGGTGGGGTGATCCCCTGCTTCCAGGTGGCATGCTTGGGCACTAGCGGGGTGATGCTAAATGGAGAAGGCCTGGTATCAGGTTCTCCCAAAAGTGTGTATGGGCATAGGCTGTGGTGGTTGGAGTGAGGCAAGCTCTAGGCATCCAGAAGATATGCTATGGCAATGGCCAGCCGGTAGGTGTTCTGGGGCTATTATAAGCTCCTTAGGTGTGTGTGCCTCTGGCAACTGATGAAGCAGGACAATTCCTGAATATGCTTGGGCACTGGGACTGAGGGCCAGTG
>NW_016888925.1:0-279 GCF_001698545.2 Rhinopithecus bieti | reverse complement strand
CCCCTTTTAAAAAAAAAAAAAAAAAAAAAAAAGCAGCACTGAAAAGAAAATACACATGTGATCAAGTCACAGAATAAACATTAGGTAGCTGGGCACAGTGGTTCATGCCTGTAGTGATAGCTACTCAGGAAACCAAGGCAGAAGGATTGCTTGAGCCCTGGAGTTCGAGACCAGCCTGGGCAACATAGCAAGACCCCATCTCCAAAATAAGACTAAACACCACGCACACAACCTCTCCTACCTCCCTAGCCTCCTCCTTTGCCACTGCCACATATGTCA
>NW_016888924.1:0-279 GCF_001698545.2 Rhinopithecus bieti | reverse complement strand
TTTTACCCTGGTAGTAAAAATACACAAAACACATTTTCACTCTTCCACCCATACTACGGTAGCACATCTCCATGCCATGCTCCTAATTCTCTTTCAGTAACTCAATTTATGGAGTAGGTCTACCGAATGTTGGAAAGACATAATAGATACTATAGGTTATTAAAATAAAATTCAGTAGATAATCTGATATATATATGTTTGGAAGCTTGCAATGCAGTCATTAAGATACAATGAAACAGACTCTCTCTCTCTCTCTCTCTCTCTCTCTCTCTCTCTCTC
>NW_016888923.1:0-219 GCF_001698545.2 Rhinopithecus bieti | reverse complement strand
ATGGATGGATGGAAGGATGGATGGATGGATGGATGGATGGAAAGATGGGTGGAAGGATGGGTGGATGGGTAGGTGGATGGATGGGTGGATGAATGGATGGATGGATGGGGATGGATGGATGGATGGATGGATGGATGGATGGATGGATGGATGGAAAGATGGGTGGAAGGATGGGTGGATGGGTAGATGGAAGGATGGGTAGATGAATGGATGGATGGA
>NW_016888922.1:0-232 GCF_001698545.2 Rhinopithecus bieti | reverse complement strand
TGGAAGTATTGGTGGGTGGGCGGATGGATAGATGAGTGGATGGGAGGATAGATGGATGGGTAGACAGATGGGTGGATGAGTGGGTAGATGGTTGAGTGGATGTGTGGATGGGATGCATGGGCGGATGGAAGGATGGATGGATGAAAGGATGGATCGGTGGGTGGATGGTTGGGTGGATGGATGGGTGGATGGATGAATGGATGGATGAGTGGATGGATGAGTAGATGGATGG
>NW_016888921.1:0-1719 GCF_001698545.2 Rhinopithecus bieti | reverse complement strand
GAGGTCACCCATTGGTGAGCACTCATATGGGAAACAAATATCTTCACAGTTTTTGACCACTCAGAGGGGTCCATCCACATACCTCTTCCCCAAATTTATGTGTCACTAATTTTCCAGTCATGCTTCTTCCAAGTCCCTAACCATCCAAACAAACCACTGGCTACAACTCATGAATCAGTATATAATCAAACATCTGGCCATTTTACCTTCCATGCAAAGTGCATAACCAGGTGTGTTGCTTGAAATTCTGCCCACTAGGAAAATTTCCCTTCACTGTTGTCCTTGAGGAATGTCCTAGAAAGGGGCTGCAGTGCTGCAGCTGTCCACTTTTGAGTGGTGCCTGAATATCATTCATAACCATCTGTGAACCAGTCCCTAATCTTCTCTTCCTCTGTCAACTGATCATAGGGAACTCCCCATGAGGTCACCAGTGCAGGCTAGGGGAGAGAAGGCAGGGCAGCAGGAGTGCAGACCACGGGCATTTGAGCCACTTCCTCAAGTAACTTACTTGTGCCTTCAGGACTTGCTTGATCCCAATCATGTATATACCTCTTCCGTTATGGCTTGATGGGTAAGAAAGAATGCAGTTGATGATAGGCAGTTCAGGTCACATGGTGACTTGATGACCCATAGTCAAGCGTTCCGTTTCCACCAAAGCTCAGTAACAGGCAAAGAGCTGTCTCTCAAAAGGAGAGGAGTTATGTGCAGAAGATAGCAGGACCTTGCTCCAAAATCCTAGAGGCCTGTTCTGTGATTCACCTAAGGGGCCTACCAAAGGCTCCAAACAACATCCCAATCTGCCACTGACACCTCAAGCACCACTGGATCTGCTGAGTCATGTGGCCCAGGTGGTAGCGCAGCTTACACAGCAGTCTGGACCTGTTGTAGAGCCTTTTCCTGTTCTGGACCCCACTCAAAATGGTAGCCTTTCAGGTCACTCAAAAGACAGGCTGGAGTAATACGCTCAGATGAGGAGTGTGTTGCCTCCAAAATCCCAATAGGCCCACTAGGCATTGTGCCTTTTCTTGGTTGCAGGGAGGGCTAAATGTAGCAATTTATCCTTCATCTTAGTAGGATTATCTCAGCAGGCCCCACACCACTGGACTCCTAGAAATTTTACTGAGGTAGATTTTCCCTGAATTTTAGTCAGATTTATTTCCCATCTTCTGGCATGCAAATGTCTTACCAATAAGTCTAGTGTGTTTACTACTTCTTGCTCACTGGATCCAGTCAGCATAATGTCATCAATGTAATGAACCAGGATGATATCATGTGGAAGCAAAAGCAATCAAGGTCTCTCAGAATAAAATTATGACACAAAGGCAAGAGTTGATATACCCCTAAGGTCGTGAGTAAAGATAATTGCCAGCTGAATGCAAATGCTTCTGGCAGGCTGTATGGACAGGAATGGAGAAAACACACTTGCCAATTCAATGGCTGCATACCAGGTACCAAGTGATATGCTAATTTGCTTAAGTCATGAAACCACATCTGGCACAGCTGCTGCAATTGGAGTCACTACTTGGTTAAGCTTATGATAATCCACTGTCATTCTCCAAGAAAGGTCTGTTTTCTGCACAGGCCCTTATTCAAGAGGCTCTGGGTATGTAAACTGGTTCAAGTCTGGAAATTGATTGAGGGGACATGATTCTCTGTTTTTATGAGTCAAATTTGTCTTTTGTCCATTCGACCTGAAAGTTTTTGCTTATTTAAATTAAG
>NW_016888920.1:0-1051 GCF_001698545.2 Rhinopithecus bieti | reverse complement strand
ATCTGCTTTTCACTAGTACCTCGTACTGATATTCTTCAAACTCTGTATAATCTCATAGTAAAATTGTACCTGATTATCTTTAATCATACTGTGCGTATGTGCATATGAGATACTGCAGTTTTGTTATAATCAACATTTTTTACTAAAATATTAACCTTGTGACTTAAGAGTGAAATTTGACATAAATTATAGATTAAAACTGGCTTCATCTTTTAAATGGACTGCAATTCTCTGGTGGAGTTCAGGAGGGGAGGTGTCCATTGTTGCTCTTCACTTTCTTTTATTCCTTAATTGAACATTTCTGGTAGCTTATCAAGTTTTTTGAATGTTTATGAGAGGGGTTTTATATTGTGAGATGACCCAGAAAATACTCAGCAATGATTTAAAGGAAAGAGGGCTCAGAATATCATCAACAAATATGTTCAATGTGCCTCAATGCTGCAGGGCTCTCTACTCTGTGCTACAGCATGCCAGGATATAGTGGCCCTGTCCTGGGTGCTGGAGAGATGGGCTAGATGCATCGTATCTTCATTTTCCTCACCTAGCTTGTTGCCATATAGGAATAGCTTATATTATCTAACCCACATTAATGTTTCCCCAAAAGTCAGTCACCTAATCTACCTAGAGGGAGAAGGAAGAGAGAAGGCTTCATGAAAGAAGTGAGCCTGAAGCTGCCCCTGGTCATCGTGTTCTTGCTTCATCCCCTAGGGTGGTTCGGCTGAATCTCTATAGCCATCCTTACCTTGGTAATGCCCTGCCAAGTGGTCAGTTCCATGGATTCTTCCTCTGGCCTGAGCCTAAAGAGAATTGTAAGACATTGCCATGGAACGTTGTTAAGAGCACTACTGGCTTTGGATTCAGCTGGGTTTGGTTTGGAATCTCAAGTTCATAGGAGAATCATGGGAAAATCTTGAACTATGCTAGTTTTCCTTTAACTGACATCATACCATTTGCTCCTTTTCCCAATATGCATGACATAAAATCAAAATTCTATTTTGCTGCTAACTTAAAAATACAGTTATGTTGGGCAATTCTGTTTTTTTTTTTTTTT
>NW_016888919.1:0-1057 GCF_001698545.2 Rhinopithecus bieti | reverse complement strand
CAAGTTTTACTTTAAAATTTCTCAGATATGGCCAGGTGTGGTGGATCACGTGTGTAATCCAAGCACTTTGGGAGGCCGAGGCGGACAGATCATGAGGACAGGAGATTGAGACCATCCTGGCTAACACGATGAAACCCCGTCTCTACTAAAAAAAATAAAAAATAAAAAAATTAGCTGGGCGTGGTGGCAGGCGCCTGTAGTCCCAGCTACTTGAGAGGCTGAGGCAGGACAATGGCGGGAACCCGGGAGGCGGAGCTTGCAGTGAGCTGAGATCCGGCCACTGCACTCCAGCCTGGGTGACAGAGCGAGACTCCGTCTCAAAAAAAAAAAATACAAAAAACTAGCCGAGCAAGGTGGTGGGTGCCTGTAGTCCCAGCTATTCGGGAGGCTGAGGCAGGAGAATGGCGGGAACCCGGGAGGCGGAGCTTGCAGTGAGCCGAGATCGCGCCACTGCACTCCAGCCTGGGTGAGAGTGAAACTCTGTCTCAAAAAAAAAAAAAGAAAAAATTTCTCAGATGTGTATCTCAGTGGTTCAACTTTTACTGTACCTTGCTATCTTGCTTCATATGACTCACAGGTCATACCTCATTGCCTTCAGCTGTTTGTTCCCTTGAAAAGGCCTAGATTGATAACTCTTTCCTTCAGGTTTTTTTTTGGTTAAGTCCTGTAAAAAAATTTTTTTTTTAAAGAGACAGGTCTTGTTATGTTGCCCAGGCTGATCTCAAACACCTGGCCTCAAATGATCCTCCCACCTTGGCCCCCCAAAGTGCTGTGATTATAGGCATGAGTCACTGTGCCCGGCCTCCTGTAACTTCTTTCTCTGGTTCTAACTCTGCTTTTACAGACTGTCACTAAAATATTTATCTTAAAGGCCTAAAAAAGCAATGTTTTCTTCTAGTATAATTTAATTTTGTGCTCTTGGCTTTTCTTAAGGTATCTAAATTGTTGTGCTAATAACCTTGGACACATTTTTTTGTGTTTGATTAAATCCAAGTCCCTTTTTCATCAGGTTTGACTTCCAAGTTATCTAAATTAGCTCCCATAAAGAAACAATCAT
>NW_016888918.1:0-1063 GCF_001698545.2 Rhinopithecus bieti | reverse complement strand
AAATCACAAAACTAAAAGAGAGAGAGAGAAATTCAAATCAGAAAACTAAAAGAGAGTCAAATCACAAAACTAAAAAAGAGAGAGAGAAATTCAAATCACAAAACTAAAATGAGAGAGAAATTCAAATCACAAAACTAAGAGAGAGAAATTCAAATCACAAAACTAAAAGAGAGAGAGAGAAATTCAAATCACAAAACTAAAACGAGAGAAATTCAAATCACAAAAGAGAGAGAAATTCAAATCACAAAACTAAAAAAGAGAGAGAGAGAAATTCAAACCACAAAACTGAAAGAGAGAGAGAAATTCAAATCACAAAACTAAAACATAATTCTATGTTAAAGTTAAATGGGATTATTTTATGTATTAATTTATTCATTCAACAAATATTTATTGGATACTTAGTACACACTGGATACTACTGTTCTAGGGGAATATGATACAGTGGTTAACAAAGTGAATAAAACTTCTGTCCTCATGGAGCTTATATTCTAGTAGAGGGAAACAAACTAATTTGTTTAAAAGTAAAATTATTATATGAACCGTAGTTTGTAGAAACTGACCAAATCGTTCGCTTCTTTCTGTATCCCCACCTTGACTATGTCATGTCACCATGCCCGAATTCTGACTGTGCTTGGCCATGCCACCTGCTTTAGCCAATGGGGCACCTTGCTAGTTTGCTGATGGTTGAGAGACACATGCCACAGAGCCAAGACTCCCACCTCACTGGGCCCCACCTAGATTAGCCAGCAGCCAGGGGAGCCACAGACCTGGAAATGAACCTAGCCCACATCAGTGGAGCTGCCTAGAGACCCACAGTTGGCCACAGACACAGGACAGATCAGACAAGCACTGCACACTTGGAGCTAAATAAATGTTTGCTGTTGCACACCAAGGGATTTGAGGTTCTGTGTGAATGCAGCATTTTGCAGCAATGCTGATAATTGTGTTTGAGAAAATAAAACTGCAAGGGTCAACAGGGAGAGCAGGGAGGTGGTCATTTGCAAGTTTATGTAAGGTAATCAGGGAAAGTCTCCCTGAGAAGATGACGCTTGAGAAAAGACTT
>NW_016888917.1:0-405 GCF_001698545.2 Rhinopithecus bieti | reverse complement strand
GCATGACTGAGAGGCCTCAGGAAACTTACAATTATGGCAGAAGGTGAAGGGGAAACAAGCACATCTTCACATGGCAGCAGGAGAGAAACAGAAGTAGGAAGTGACACATGCTTTCAAACCATCAGATCTCATGAGAACTCTCTCACTATCATGAAATCAGCAAGGAGGAAAATCGCCCCAGGATTCAACCTCCTCCCACAAGGTCCTTCCCCAACATTAAGGATTATAATTCAACCTGAGATTTGGCTGGAGACATGGAGCCAAACCATATCATTCCACCCATGACCACTCTGAAATTTCATGTCCTTCTCACATTTCAAAATACAATCATGCCTTCTCAACACTTCCCCAAAATCTTAACTTATTCCAGCATAAACTCAAAAGTCCATGTCAAAAGTCTCATCT
>NW_016888916.1:0-1280 GCF_001698545.2 Rhinopithecus bieti | reverse complement strand
TATATATATATATATATAAAATGCTACATTATAGTGCATTATAGTACTTCATGATCATTTTCTCTGTGGCTACATTGGAAAATAAGTGAAAATCTTCCCTGTGATCATCTGGACCTGGCTGCACAGGCACAGAGGGGAACCCCTGACTGCCTGTGATGGAGAAAGAAAAGGCATCTGGAACCTGGAAATGAGTAACCTGTGCAGAGATCTAGATTCTAAACTATATCCAGGGTTAAGAACTTTCTCTAAAGAGCACCTCAATTTTTTTTTTTTTAAGACAGACTCTCCTTCTGTCTCCCAGCAGTGCAGTGGTGCGATTGGCTCACTGCAACCTCTACCTCCTGGGTTCAAGCGATTCTCCCACTTCAGCCTTCTGAGTAGCTGGGATTACAGGTGTGCACAACCAGGCATGGTTGATTTTGTATTTTAATGGAGATGGGTTTTCACCATGTTGTTCAGGCTGGTATCTAACTGCTGACCCCAAGTGATCTGCTCGCCTCAGCCTCCAAAAGTACTAGGATTACAGGCATGAGCCACCGCATCTGGCCTGCGTCTTGAAAATTAATATGAGCATAATTTAAAAGAAAATATAATGAGAAAATAAAAGAAATACAATTCATGATCATAACCAAGTGTCTGAAAAAAACCTTAATGAGAAAAGTGTGTGAATTTATACATAGAAAATAATGAAACTTATAATAAAGAAAGCTTGAATTAATATAGAGCCATATCTTCCATGAGCAAATATTTGAAAGATGCTAATTTATCTCCTTCCCCACCCCAAGAAAATTCACAGAATGATTTATTCTAAAGTTATAGGAAAGAATAACTGAGGTGAAATATTTAAAATAATTCTAGAAAGCATGGCAGCAGGAGAATCTAGAAAGACAGTGCATTGGTGCCTCCTGCCTTCCCTAGACATACAGCTCCTCCTCAACTTTATCTCGCTCCTCTCAGCCTAGCATCCACTTGGGCAGTGAATTGGCAAAACTGCACACACACGTTACACACATTGCACATCAGTGTGGTATGTCCACCCTCTGGGCCAAATGGGAGCCTGGGAGGCAGAGGCAGCAGAAGGTGGTTCCAGTGCAAGGATCTGAAGCAGCCAGATCCTGGGAACAGCTTGATCCCCTGAGATCCCTAAATCTCTGTAGGGAAAGTTGACAAAGTTGACATTGGCCAGTCTCGCCAGGCCCAGAGAAGCTGATGAGGAGCTGTGAGGGTGGACTGAAGGCTCCCCTGAGGCTGGGAAAGCCATAGAGAGCGTCCCTCCTCCT
>NW_016888915.1:0-888 GCF_001698545.2 Rhinopithecus bieti | reverse complement strand
CTTTTTATTTTATTTTATTTTATTTTATTTTATTTTATTTTATTTTATTTTATTTTAGTAGACATGGGATTTCACCGTGTTAGGCACGATGGTCTTGATCTCCTGACCTTGTGATCCACCCACCTTGGCCTCCCAAAGTGCTGGGATTACAGGTATAAGCCACCACGCCTGGCCTCAAATTGGTATTTCTAATTCAAATGTCTTTTTTGTATTCTAGTATCAAGAAATATGTAACTTCCAAACATTCATTTCATTAACTGGCATCAATGTCCACACAGTGGCTCAAATCAGGGACTTGGCAATCATCATTTACCCATTCTTTGAGGCCACATATCGGCAAATCATTTTGATAACTCATTTTATCTCTAAAATATGTCTCCACTGCTACTACCTTTTCCAATCTACTTCAACAGCACACCAACATGGCACAAGTATACATATATAACAAACCTGCACATTATGCACACGTACCCTAGAACTTAAAGTATAATAATAATTTTAAAAAAACTATGAAAAAAAATAGTTTTCTTGTTTCCACTCTTGTTTTCTTCCAGTCCTTCCACAAAGAAGTGGTTTTTTGTTTTGTTTTGTTTTGTTTTAATACTTTAAGTTCTGGGATACATGTGCAGAATGCGCAGGTTTGTTACATAGGTATAAATGTGCCGTGGTGGATTACTGCACCCATCCACCTGTCATGTATATTAGGTATTTTACTGATGCTATCCCTCCCCTAGTACCCCACCCCTCTATAGGCCCTGGAGCGTGATGTTCCCCTCCCTGTGTCCATGTGTTCTCATTGTTCTACTCCCACTTATGATTGAGAACATGTGGTGTCTGGTTTTCTCTTCCTGTGTTAGTTTGCTGAAAATGATGGTTCCCAGCTTCATC
>NW_016888914.1:0-937 GCF_001698545.2 Rhinopithecus bieti | reverse complement strand
AATGGCAACAAGAAACATTAGTTGTCTTACTTTGAAAAGTTTGGCATAGAACCTGTCACATTTTGATGCTTTTGGTCACAGTTCTGTCACTAGAATACTAGCAATTATGCAATGAGTAACCTAACTACTTTAATACAGTGGTTTGAAGCACTGCAGGCAGTAATCCACAAATTCCAAATCACAGTGTTTTAATTTGTGACATGTTAGAGCAAATGATAGGACTTTCTGTAGTATAAACATCCTATTAACTAATGCTTGTGCTGTTAAGTAACAGGGCTTTGACTCTCGGGTTGAAGAAGGCACCAATCCCTGCTAAATTTTGAGCATTGACAGCAGTCAAAGCTTTGTTTTCAGACTCTGGAGAAGGTGACGATCAAAATGAACTGCTTTCGTGAGACACAGGCCAGAAATTAAAACCACTTAATCTCTCTAGGCCCAGGGACTACTGTGGAAGAGGTATGCATGTGAGATTGTCAGGGCTGATTTTGAGGCATAGGATTACTTCAGAGTTTTCTATAAATTAAACAACATTAATATCAAAAGCTCATTGATACCAGGCTAGTGTCTGGACCCACGTCTTGGAATAACTGAGTTTTCTTGAAGCATTGATCTGCTCTTTAATAGAAAATTGGAAAAGGTTATAAAAGTTTATAGAAATTGGCCAGGCACAGTAGCTCATGCCTGTAATCCCAGCACTTTGGGAGGCCAAGGTGGGTGGATCACGAGGTTAGGAGTCCAAGACCAGCCTGGCCAAGATGGTGAAACCCCATCTCTACTAAAATACAACAATTAGCGAGGCGTGGTGGCGGGCGCCTGTAGTCCCAACTACTCGGGAGGCTGAGGCAGAGAATTGCTTGAACCTGGGAGGCGGAAGTTGCAGTGAGCTGAGATGGCACCACTGCACTCCAGCCTGGGTGACAGAGTGAGACTCTGTCTC
>NW_016888913.1:0-1054 GCF_001698545.2 Rhinopithecus bieti | reverse complement strand
ATGAACATTTTTTCGTGTGTCTGTTGGCTGCATAAATGTCTTCTTTTGAGAAGTGACTGAATCCATTTTCAAATTAGCATTATCACAAATGAAAGTGGGACATCACTATAGATAATACAGATATTAAAAGAATAAGTTGAGGAAATACTATGAAGAAATTCATACCAATAAATTTGACAACTTATGTACACTGAACAAATTCCTCTAATTACATACACTACCAAAGCTCACTGAAGAAGAAATAGATAAACTGAATAGCTGTGTACCTACTAAAATAAAATTCATAATTAAAACCTTTCCACAGAAAAAATAAGATAGCTTCACTGATATATTCCACCAAATATTAAAGGGAGAAAACTTACCAATTCTACATAAACAATTCCAGAGAATTGAAGAAGAGGACATGCTTCCCAAATTATTTTCTGAGGCCAGCATTATCATGAAACCATGATCAAAGATATTATGAGAAAAGAAAGCTATAGACCAAAGTCCCTCATGAGTATAGATGCAAAGATCTTTAACTGAATATTACCAAATCAAATCCAGTTTTGTGTAAAATGGTAATGCATAATATCCAAGTGGGACTTTACCCAGGAATGCAAGGTTGGTTCAACATTTGAAAATAATTCCATGTAATATCAGCATGTTAACAGAGCAGAGAGGAAAACCATATAATTATTAAAGTAGATGTTAGCAAACACAGTTGACAGATTTTAACTTAATTCACTACAGTAATTCACCAGCAAACAAGGATTGGAAGGAAATTTTCTTGACTTGATTAAGGGCACATTTTAAAAGCTTATATAGTTCATGGTAAATGCTGAATGCTTTCTCCCTAAGATCTGGCATGAGGCAAGATGTTCTTTTACACCACTTCTATTCAAAATTGTATTAAAGATTTTACCTTGAGCAACAGGGCAAGACAATTTTTTTTTTCAAAAGAAAGATAGCCAGATTGGAAGAAAAATGTCTTTAATGGTAGATAACATGATCATCTACACAAAAAATCCTAATGAATCTACAAAAAATTTTCCTAGAATCAGTGAGCTTAACA
>NW_016888912.1:0-887 GCF_001698545.2 Rhinopithecus bieti | reverse complement strand
AAAATGATTTCATTTTAAATTAAAGTTTGCTGAATGATATATGGAGTCTTGTTGAGATAAACCTTACCTTTAGAAATTATGCAAAGAGCATAGGAGTAATTTGGTAAAAGATTTCTGGGGAAATGAAAAGCTTTGGAATTGATCTTAATGGAAACAGATGAATGGATCTGAAGTTATGGAATACATTGGGTAAAAAAAAGCAGATTGAAATTTGTTCCAAAATTTTCTTGAAGCCAGTGAACAGATTTAGAGCAAAGTGGTGGAACAGCAGGAAAGACATGTGCTTTCATTAAAGCATCTAGATTTAATAGGGCAGGCAAACAGGTAAGAATCTGAAAGGAACTCGACATTATGACTGAACCAGTAGGGATATTTTAGAAGACAAAGAAAGGAGTTTTAAAGCCAGGTTAGAATAGTTTGTTTTAAAATGTCGAGAGGGACATGAGTTTTATTTCGTTAAGTATTATCAGACAGCTTCTATGTGCCAGGTACTAAGGATGAAAATAAGACTCTTCGACACCTATGAACAAATATGTATGCAAATAAGAAACTTAAATACTTATAAAATAATTGTTTAATAGGGGATATGTGCAAAGCAGGGAGAACTTTAAATATGCTTAAGGGAGTCAGGGAAGGCTTCACGAAGCAGATTATATTTGAGATTAAACATGAAGGAAAAGTTTTCTAGGTGTACAGTAGAGGAAGGGCATTCTAAGCAGAGGGAAGTATCTGTAAGCACAAAAAAGGGTAAGGGGTATTCTGGGAGTATGAAGAAAGAAGGCATGAGGACATTTGCTGTCATTTTCCTTGAAGTCTCAGTAGCAAATATTTTTCTTAGAGTGGGAGAAAAGAAATTTCCCAAATCTCTTCTGTTTTGTGCCCAGACT
>NW_016888911.1:0-854 GCF_001698545.2 Rhinopithecus bieti | reverse complement strand
TATCAAACAAGGATTTAAATTCATAAAGAACTCTAGTATCTTTTAGTTACACATTTCTTTGGGGAAAAATTTCTTAAAAAAAAAAAAATACAAGGGTAATACAACTCCAAAAGCTACCTTTTTTTTTTTTTTCTTTTTTGAGACAATGAGTTAGGCCAAATGATCTCTAGAATCTCCTCTATAATACTGTTTTAACATGCAACATTGCCTTTGTTGAAGATCTGCTGTCTTTCAATTACACAAGTTGACATACTTGTAATTTAGAAAAGCTCAAGCTTTGAAGAACACTTGGAAGCTACTGTTGCTTGAGGAAATTCCATATTGGCAAGTGCAACATTGAACATTACTTTGTTCTAGATATCCCTGTACTTCAAATTCAAGTTAAAATTTAATTACTTGTTTAGAATTTTAACAATTCCTAAACGGCAGAATGAGAACTTAGTTTACTTACTAGTTTTGGGCTAGGACTTCTATTTGATTTAAGAGGTTTGAAATGAGTGGAGGATACTCTATTCTGAATAGGCTCATGGCAGATTTTGATGGGTATGGGAATAACGAAAGCCTACTTATGCTTTTATTTTCTTGGTCTGTTAGATTAATGTGATCAATTAAGATATGTATGCTAAGTAAGCTACTATTAAAATTGAATACAATGTTTTGTACATCAAATTAAATAATTCAAAAGTAAAGTCACCTCCAAATCTTTAATAATGTCATGGAGTTCTGAATCAGCAGTGATAAAAGAGGTTAAAGGTGAATATACATTTGATTCACTTGACTTTGATGTCATTTTCTTCTCTCTTTATTGGCTTCAGATGTTTCTCTGTTGGGTATTTGCTGTGAAGAAGTAGGCT
>NW_016888910.1:0-1091 GCF_001698545.2 Rhinopithecus bieti | reverse complement strand
AACATATTATTTGATAATTGCAAAAAAAATCCCATAAATTAAATGCAGAAGGAATCATCATTAGTTTCAAATTTACCATCAGGAAAAGTTTAAAACAATTTGCACAAGCTCATGTTAGATGAATTGCTTAAGAAGGGTACCCAATTCTTCTTTCTTTAAGTCCCATATCTTATATTAAACCCACTTTTGTAAAACAAAATATTTTAAAAGAATTTAATTTATGGTATGGTTAATAAGGAATATTAAATGAATAAAAGTATAAAACGGAAAAAATAGACAACTATTTACTCTCTGACAGATGTAAGGCTGCAAACAAATACAGTGGGGAGACTAGCTTGGAATAAATGTTTTTTATTTTCTTGGACCTACTGAAATTCCTTTTACTGATTTATATAAAAGGAGAAAATGAAAACTGGCCTAACAAAATTAGTAAAATAAATGGAAGGATTTTTTACAGATTCTACTGAGGTGTCCTGCAGAAAGATAAAATATTTAGACAAATACATATTTGTTTTTTTGAGACTGAGACTTTGTCCCTGGTCCAATAACTAAGTTGGCTATTGGCAGAATATATTATTAACCCTTGAAAGAACTATGCTTCTAACGGTTTCAGACCACTAAATTCTATGAGACATATGAATTTGGAAGACAATCTTGTTTTTTTGATATTGGCAATAACCCATTATTCCTAGTACTTCTTATATAAGAAAAGGTCTACTCTTCTTATATAAGAAAAGGTCTACTTTTCTTATTTTCATCTTGAACCTACCATTGTTTAAAAAATACATTCCAAAATCAGCTCAAAACTATTCTTGCTTGCTTCTAATGGCACCTTTGTACTAGGGAGTACTGAAGAACACCACACCAAAAAATTAACTGGTTTGAGAAATTTTTTAAAATCTAAAGGTCTTTTATATGTGTGTGCATATAATAATCTTTTAATGAGTTTTGGCTTTAGTTTTAATCATCAGTAAATAAGTAAATTTTCTAAGCGAATGATTTAAGCAAAATGGTTGCTATATGTAAAATCAATAATTCCACTGAAAAAAACCATACCTTAAGTATAAGGCCTGATTTAATATAACAGCAAA
>NW_016888909.1:0-260 GCF_001698545.2 Rhinopithecus bieti | reverse complement strand
GTATTTTGTAGGAATGGTTTTATTTTACTTCTTTCTTTTTTCTTTCTTTATTGGTCTAGGCAGCAGTCTATAAATCTTACTTATTCTTTCAAGGAACCACCTTTTATTTTATTGATCTTTTGTATGGTTTTTTATATTCCATTTTATATTATTTGTTCAGTTCATCTCTGATTTTGGTTATTTCTTTTCTTCTGCTAGCTTTGGGGTTGGTTTGCTCTTGGTTTTCTGGTTCCCATAGGGGTGGTGTTAGGGTGTTAATT
>NW_016888908.1:0-263 GCF_001698545.2 Rhinopithecus bieti | reverse complement strand
TCCTGGCGAGACCCCTCAGAGCTTTCGCAGCGTCTGAGACTGGGAAGCACCAAGAATCGAGAAACGCACAAACCCATGATCTTCGTGCTTTCTGGGTTCCAAGTTGTCTTCAGAATGAGTCCTGCATAAATCCCGGGCTGGGGAGCCAGCCACGGCCGAGCAGCACCCAGCTCATGCGCTCCACCCCACCCCACAGAGGACCACGGCGGCCCCAGCACACTCTGTCCGCTGGGCAAGACACCAGAAACAGCCACTGTTCGGGG
>NW_016888907.1:0-853 GCF_001698545.2 Rhinopithecus bieti | reverse complement strand
ATGGAGTCTCGCTCTATCTTCCAGGCTGGAGTGCAGTGGCACGATCTTGGTTTACTGCAAGCTCCGCTTCCCAGGCTCACGCCATTCTCCTGCCCCAGCCTCCCAAGTAGCTGGGACTACAGGCACCTGCCACCATTTCCAGCTAATTTATTGTATTTTAGTAGAGACAGGGTTTCACCATGTTAACCAGGTTGGTTTCAATCTCCTGACCTCATGATCCACCTGCCTCGGCCTCCCAAAGTTCTGGGATTACAGGCGTGAGCCACCACACCCAGCTGTCGAGGAGCATCTTTGTGGTGTTCTCTCTATTTCCTGAATTTGAATGTTGGCCTGCCTTGTTAGGTTGGGGAAGTTCTCCTGGATTACATCCTGAAGAGTGTTTTCCAACTTGGTTCCATTCTCCCTGTCACTTTCAGGTACACCAATCAGAGGTAGATTTGGTCTTTTCACATAGTCCCATATTTCTTGGAGGCTTTGTTTGTTTCTTTTACTCTTTTTTCTCTAAACTTCTCTTCTCGCTTCATTTCATTCATTTGATCTTCAATCACTGATACTCTTTCTTCCACTTGATCAAATCAGCTACTGAAACTTGTGCATGCGTCAGGTAGTTCTTGTGCCATGATTTTCAGCTCCATGAGGTCATTTATTTCTTCTCTACCCTGTTTATTCTAGTTAGCCATTCATCTAATCTTTTTTTCAAGGTTTTAGCTTCTTTGCGATGGATTTGAACATCCTCCTTTAGCTTGGAGAAGTTTGTTGTTACCAAAATCTGAAGCCTTCTTCTCTCAATTTGTCAAAGTCATTCTCTGTCCAGCTTTGTTCTGTTGCTGGCGAGGAGCTGCATTCCTCTGGA
>NW_016888906.1:0-263 GCF_001698545.2 Rhinopithecus bieti | reverse complement strand
CATTTCTGCTTTTAACAAATACATAATGCGTATGTAATAAGAGTTTGTGTGAAGTATGCTGAGCCCTGAAGCAGATTCTAGTACCAGCTCTACCATAATTTGTGAGACTCTGGATGAATTGTATAAATTCCACACCCATCCTTGCTCTTAATAGAAAAGAGTGGATGCACATCAGACAGATTAAAATCCATTTCGTTGCTAATTTCCGCACGCTCTGGTTCTGTTGGGTAGAAGACCAAGTTATTCTGATTTTCATGATTTAT
>NW_016888905.1:0-275 GCF_001698545.2 Rhinopithecus bieti | reverse complement strand
CCCCTTTTACATGGTTTTTTTTTTTTTTTTTTTTTTTTTTTTTTTTTTTTTTTTTGAGATGGAGTCTTATTCTGCCACCCAGGCTGGAGTGCAGTGGCATAATCTCAGCTCACTGCAACCTAAACTTCCCAGATTCAAGTAATCCTCCGGCCTCAGCCTCCTGAGTAGCTGGGATTACGGGCCCCGCCACTACATCCAGCTAATTTTGTATTTTAGTAGAGACGGGGATTCCCCGTAGTGGTCAGCCTGGTCTTGAACTCCTGACCTCAGGTGAT
>NW_016888904.1:0-1142 GCF_001698545.2 Rhinopithecus bieti | reverse complement strand
AGCCACCGCGCCCGGCCCAAATGCTCCTCTTAAACAAAACCAGAGCTCCAGCTCGCAGGACATACCCACTTCCACTACTGTTGAGCTAGGGGCTGCCCTACCACTGCTGAGGTGAACCAGCTCTTCTTCTGCCAGCTCCCAGGCGGGGCCAACAAAGCTGCTGCACTCCATCACACAGCCAGGCTCTCAGAGCAGCTCCCGAAGCAGCAAATGTGGGCCCTCCAGGCCACAGGCTCTCAGTGTGGCAGTCAAGGAAGGCAGAAAAGCTAAGAGAGCGCCCTCAGTAAACGCGGATGCTGTGGGGAAAGGCCACAATGCCATCCACTGTCAGGAGCCAACATCCTGGGTCAGAGTCTAAGGACGGGGCATAGGGTCGCAGCAGAGAGAGATGGCAGAGTGGGCAGTGGGCACTGTGATATAGGGGAAGAAAACTGGGCTGTGGCCACTCAGGTCTGGCTCTACCCTGGTCTGCAGAGTGGTTCAGGACAGCCTTGCCACCTCTTGAGCCTCAGTGTCAAGACCTAAACCATGGAGACAACAGTAATGGGGTTGCTAGAAGGTACAACAAGACCATGCCATGCCTCTCTAGCCCACAGGTGGACAGTCCTCCCTCCATGGTGATGGAGTCAGGAGAGGAGACGAGTGAGCCCCCCACCCCACCCCAGCCCCATGGCCAGGGACCTTTGCCTCTACCCCTCCTCAGCCCAGAGGAAGCATCCAGAGTGTCCCTGCAAACACCACCGCAGCACCAGTAGTGTCAGACTCTACAGCCTGTGAGGCCCAGCTTCCCCTGAGCCAGGCGAATATCAGTTGACAGCAATGGCTCTGAAGCCAGACACCCTCTCCCGCCTCCGTCTCAGGCTGCTAGCAGGGACTTCCTAGATGGCATGCTCAGGATCACCCTGCACATGACACTCATGGTGAAGCCCTGCAGTGACACACTTGCCTAAACCAAATGTGACATTCTTAATGACCCAAAAGAGGATGCAGCCAGGGAGACTCCAGCCACCACCCGTCACAGAAACAAAGGGCACAGCTTCTCATCAACATGCTGCTTAAATGCCCCAGCCTAGGGCCCCTGCCGACTGGGTCAACAGTACAGGAAACCTGTGCCACCTCCGAGAGACCAGCACTGCGCCCAC
>NW_016888903.1:0-278 GCF_001698545.2 Rhinopithecus bieti | reverse complement strand
GTTTGGTACTATGAATGCTGAAATTTACCCAATCAGAATATGAGTTCAAGGATACCAGGGGTCAAAATCTCTCTCCATCAACATGCTATGCTGTAATGCCATATCCCAGCATTGCAGAGGCACACATTTAACTCCTTAGGGGATCTTTAGTTTTAGAGAAGGCTATACAGGGATGTGGTGAAGACCACAGTATGGTGCCAGAAAGCTTAGATTTCAATCTTGGTGCTACCTGGAGCCACTTAGAGACCTCATGCAATTGGTTTTCTCTCTCTACATCA
>NW_016888902.1:0-915 GCF_001698545.2 Rhinopithecus bieti | reverse complement strand
AGTCTTTGCTATTGTGAATAGTGCTGCAATAAACATACGTGTGCATGTGGATGACTACCTACTTCTTCTGCCCATTCTGTATTCCCTTTGCCTTCAGTAAGCACTTCAGCACTTTGTGTTTGTTTGTTTGTTGTTTGTTTGTTTTCCTGGTGGAGTGACCCAAACCTTCATTCTTGAAGGATCTGGGTCATTTGTAGTCCTGCCTGAATTTGGCTGCTGTAGTTTCCCAGTGACCTTAATCACAGGTCATGGTAATACTAAGAGATACTCTGATGGAACTCCTGTATTCCATATATATACTTCCTTACCTCTGTTGTGGAGTAGTAGACTGATTTCATCTTGATAGTCTCTCTAGGTCTATCACCCCAGCCAACACTGTAACTCCTTTCTTAGTCTGTTGACTTAAAGGTAGGAGGAGCCTAAAGTGTCCAGGTGGCAATCTTAACTTCCAGTTTAATGGAATCGTTGTTGTGTCTCTTGGTGGGAGCATTCCTTGTTCTGGAACTAAGACCTCTAGGCCAGCAGAATGTATTGTTGTGGGAACAGGAAGCAAAATTTTACTAGTGGATCACTAGGGATGATGGTGAGTGGTGCTACTTCCACTTCCACCCCTTGATTCATGGACCCATGAATCCCGGCTATGGGAGAAACAGTACCATATATTAGATGCTGACTCAGAGCATACGGGCCTTCTGGAGAACTTTGCCGCAGCCCTGAAAAGTATTGTTGCCTAGATGGCATTGTAATTGTGACTTCAAGAGGCCATTTCACCATTCTATCAATCCAGCTACTTCAGCATGATGCGGAGCATGGTAAAACCAGTGATTTCCATGAGCATGAGCCTACTGCCACACTTCTGTAACCATAAAGGGGTGCCTTGGTCAGAGACAATGCTGTGTGGAGTACCATGATGGA
>NW_016888901.1:0-260 GCF_001698545.2 Rhinopithecus bieti | reverse complement strand
TTTCTATATACAATCATGTCATCTGCAAACAGAAACAATTTGAGTTTCTCTCTATTTGAATACCCTTTATTTCTTTCTCTTACCTGATTTCCCTGGTCAGGAATTCCAATACTATGTTGAATAGGAATGGTGAGAGAGGGCATCCTTGTCTTGTGCTGGTTTTCAAAGGAAATGCTTCCAGTTTTGTTCATTCAGTATGATATTAGCTGTGGGTTTGTCATAAATAGCTCTTATTATTTTGAGATATGTTCCATCAATAC
>NW_016888899.1:0-1256 GCF_001698545.2 Rhinopithecus bieti | reverse complement strand
ATAAAATGGGAAAACTTCCTCATAAAACGGGGAAACTTCCTCATAAAATGGGGTGGTTTGTTTGTTTGTTTTGAGATGGAGTCTTACTCTGTCGCCCAGGCTGGAGTGCAGTGGCGTGATCTTGGCTCACTGCATCCTCCGCCTCCCAGGTTCAGGCGATTCTCCTGCTTCAGCCTCGAAAGTAGCTGGGATTACAGGTGCCTGCCACCCTGCCCGGCTAATTTTTTGTATTTTAGTAGAGACGGGGTTTCACTACTTTGGCCAGTCTGGTCTTGAACTCCTGACCTCAGATGATGCACCCACCTCAGCCTCCCAGAGTGCTGGGATTACAGGCATGAGCCACCGCACCTGGCCAGGGATGTTTTCGAACCCACCTAACAGGACCTACTATCCCCTGGGATGGGGTTGTTCTGAGGAGTAAAGAGCTGATTACATGTACAGTGTGTAGTCCAGGGCCAGGTGCAGGAAGAGCTCCGTTAGCACCAATGATTATGGTGAGATGAATTACGCTAAGGTCAAGGCCCCATTGGATGCCCGGAGCCCCAGTGACCACTCTGCTCCCCATCAGAAACTGTGCCAACCAAGGTTACTGGAGAAGAGAGTATGAATAGCCAGGTAAGGGAGCCTCATCACAGGTGCACTGGTGCACATGCCACTGAGGGTGGATCAGGTAGAGGCGGGCAGGAGCACACACTTCCCTGCAGCATGCTGACACACAGGCCATTTCTGCCTACCCCTGCAGCCCTCCCTGACTCATCTCCTCACCTCAGAGCTTCAGCCCATCACCCTCAGCTCAGAGCTCGGGAGGATGGGGCTGGAGGTTGGACTTGCCGTCCCTCTTCGGGCCCTGCCCAGAAGGCAGTGGACGCCCACACAGCCAGAGGGGAGAAGCAACTTCCTCAGACAGAGGGAGGAACAGGATAAGGAAGACTGGAGAGAGGGCGGGACAGGGCATGGCAGAAGACTCAAGGGAGCCTCCGTGGGGCAGGAAACCCTGCAGGGAAACCTGCCATCCAGATGGGCACACTCTCGAGAACCCTGGAGACACCCAGTAGGTGGCCGGTACACATATCCAGAGAAAAGTACCCATGAACAACCCAGAGCACACAACAATGCCCACACAGAGACGTGCCACACAGAGACGTGCCCACACAGAGACGTGCACACACAGAGACGTACCACACAGACGTGCCACACAGAGACGTGCCCACACAGAGACGTGCACACACAGAGACGTACCACAGAGACGTGCCACA
>NW_016888898.1:0-1141 GCF_001698545.2 Rhinopithecus bieti | reverse complement strand
ATAAAATAAAATAAAATAAAATAAAATAAATTAGACATTGGGATGAAAAAAGCATTAAAGATAAATGAATTTATATTGGGGGGGGGGAAAAAACTTTGTTAATACGGTGGTTTTAAGATGACATCAAATACCTCTTATTCTTTTACCCAAAGGTGGGGTCAAAGTCCCTGCCATTGAGTTTGGGTTGGGTTTCACTTGGAATTGATAGAATGTGGCAGAAGCGATGCTATGTAACTTCTCAGGCCAGGCCGGGAGAGGATGTGCAGTTTCCACCTTGCTGATGGGAAACATTTGCTCTTGGAGTTCTGGACTGTCCTGTGAGAAGTTGTCTAACAACCCTGGGGCCATGATGTTGAGATGCTATTGTGGAAGTGATCTTCTAGTCCCAGCAGTTCAGGCCACCAGGCATTTGAGTCCTCTCACCCATTCTAATCATCCCACTGATTGCAGAGTAAACACTAAAGAGCAGAGAAGATATGTCCCCACTATGCCCTTTCTGAAGTTCTGATCCATAGGCAGCAAGCAGAAGAAAACTGCTGTTTCTGGCCAGGCGCGGTGGCTCCTGCCTGGAATCCCAGCAGTTTGGGAGGCTGAGGTGGGTAGATCATCTGAGGTCAGGAGTTCGAGACCAGCCTGGCCAACATGGTCTCTACTAAAATACAAAAAAAAAATTAGCCAGCTCTGGTGGCACAGGCCTATATTCCCAGCTACTGGAGAGGCTGAGGCACGAGAATCGCTTGAACCTGGGAGGCGGAGGTTGTAGTGAGCTGAGATCACACCACTACCCTCCAGCCTGGGCATCACAGTGAGACCTCATCAAAAGAGAAGAGAAGAGAAGAAAAAAGAAAGAAAGCTGGGTGTAGTGGCTTATGCCTGTAATCCCAGCACTTTGGGAGGCCGAGGCAGGCGGATTACCTGAGGTCAGGAGTTCGAGACCAGCCTGGCCAACATGGTGAAACCCTGTCTCTACTAAAACACAAAATTAGCTGGGTGTAGCGGTGCGCACCTGTAATTCCAGCTACTCGGGAGGCTGAGGCAGGAGAATAATTTGAACTCAAGAGGTGGAAGCTGCAGTGAGCCAAGATCACACCATTGCACTCTAGCCTGGGCAACAAGGGTGAAATTCCATCTCAAATGAAAA
>NW_016888897.1:0-279 GCF_001698545.2 Rhinopithecus bieti | reverse complement strand
TTGAACTCAGCTCTGCACCAAGCGGACCTAATAGACATCTACAGAACTCTCCACCCCAAGTCAACAGAATACACATTCTTCTCAGCACCACATCACATTTATTCCAAAGTTGACCACATAGTTGGAAGTAAAGTACTCCTCAGCAAATGTAAAAGTACAGAAATTACAACAAACTGTCTCTCAAACCACAGTGCAATCAAATCAGAACCCAGGATTAAGAAACTCACTCAAAGCTGCATAACTACATGGAAACTGAACAACCTGCTTCTGAATGACTAA
>NW_016888896.1:0-275 GCF_001698545.2 Rhinopithecus bieti | reverse complement strand
GGTTGCCCCTCCCCTTGTCACCCCGCGGGGGGGCCACGGCGCAACTTACGCTTCCTGCAACCCCCCCCTCCTGGGTTCAAGTAACTCTCCCACCTCAGCCTCCCGAGAAGTTGGGATTACAGGCACTTGCCATCATGCCCAGTTAATTTTGTATTTTGTAGAGACGGGTTTTCACCATGTTGGCCAGGCTGGTCTTGGACTCCTGACCGCAGGTGATCTGTCCAACTCGGCCTCGCAAAGTGCTGGGATTACAGGCATGAGCCACCACGCCTGAC
>NW_016888895.1:0-1144 GCF_001698545.2 Rhinopithecus bieti | reverse complement strand
CGAGGGGCAGCCCCGGGCCTCCTCACCAGGTCCACAGCATTCCTGCGGTTCGTCTCCGTCAGTGTCTCCTCCACGAAGCTCTCCCAGCGGCCACGGCAATCCGCAGGGAGCCCTGCAAGGGAAGTGCTGCCTAGTGAGCCCTGGGAGACCCCGTGCAGATGGCGCAGGGCACGCGGGAGCTATGGCAGGTACATCGCGGGTCCAGGAGGATGGGGCGCTGCTACTGCAGTCAGTCTGTCTGAGGGCCTGAAGCATGGGCTTTGCTGGATGGGAAGGAGGCAGCATAGCTATGTGTCCGGAGGGACCTGGGGCCCCATTGAGATTGAGGTGCAGCAACTGTGGGCAGGGTGGTGGGTACATCTGCCCCTATGGAGACCCCAACGGGCATCCGAGTTCCAAGTCTGCTGGTGCGGAAGCCCAGGGTGAGGAACTCCCAGAAATGCAGAAGCCGTGGAACAGAATCTGAGAAAGCAGCCAGCTTCCTTCTCCCCACATCACAGGCCCAAACTCAGCAGCAGCCCACAGGCCTAGGCACGCGTCGTGTCTATTTTCCGGGGAGGTCAGAGCCCTGGAAGGACTCACAATCTGGAGATCGTGTGGGATGACCCAAGGGCTTCCTGCTTGCCCCTCGCCTCCCTACACTGCCCCTGCCCTGGAGAGCCGTTCCTGGCCTTGACCTCTACCCATGTGCTTTGCCCTCCAGGATGTCGGGAAGCTCCTCCTGCCCTTTTATTATTTATGATAGCTGCCGGCGGGCCTGACCTCGCCAGGGCCTAATGGAGCCCAACCCAGGAGACCCCTCACTATGGTCCTGGGGTGCAGGGAGGGCTATCCAGAGCTTCTTCACCTTACACAGGTATAGGGAGGAGGGGCCACAGCTGGGCCTGCCTCTGCCACACACGTGCTGGGCCTGCCTCTGCCACACATGTGCTGTGCCTGCCTCTGCCACACATGTGCTGGGCCCGCCTCTGCCACACATGTGCTGTGCCTGTGCCCATCTAACCCACTGTGTTCTTAAGAAACAGGCTGCTCCCTGCTCCCCTGAGACTTGTGCTAGGAAGTCTCACACCTGAGTGAGAAGGAGACTCTCGGATCACCTGAGCGCAGAGCACGCGGCCAGGACAGCCCAGCCAGGCGGGGCTCC
>NW_016888894.1:0-262 GCF_001698545.2 Rhinopithecus bieti | reverse complement strand
TTGCCCGGGCGGGGGTGCAGTGGCCGGGTCTCAGCTCACTGCAAGCTCTGCCTCCCGGGTTTACGCCATTCTCCTGCCTCAGCCTCCCGAGTAGCTGGGACTACAGGCGCCCGCCACCTCGCCCGGCTAGATTTTGTATTTTTTAGTAGAGACGGGGTTTCACCGTGTTAGCCAGGATGGTCTCGATCTCCTGACCTCGTGATCCACCCGTCTCGGCCTCCCAAAGTGCTGGGATTACAGGCTTGAGCCACCGCGCCCGGCC
>NW_016888893.1:0-260 GCF_001698545.2 Rhinopithecus bieti | reverse complement strand
AAGTTGTTGCTTCTAGACTTTTAGAGAAATATCCCCAAGCTATCTACACACTGCTCTTCCTGTGCCTTAAATATGTGGTTGGCAAAATCAGTACCTGTTATGGGAGTATCTGTTGCATTAGGAACAATTGAGGAAGTTTGTTCTTTTTTCCATCGATCACCACAACTGCTTTTAGAACTTCACAATGTAATTTCTTTTCAGAACAGTAAAGAAAGGGGTAAAGAACTGAAGGAAATCTGCCATTCTCAGTGAGAAATAGT
>NW_016888892.1:0-853 GCF_001698545.2 Rhinopithecus bieti | reverse complement strand
ATATACATAAAATTATATAAATTATACATATACATATAATTTACCTTTAGTAATATGTGTGCTATTATAATTAATTTTAGTATCATTTTGGCTGATTTTCTTTTTTCAAAAAAATGCTTAAGTTTCCTAAGCATTCCTTTGAAAATAAACTTTCTCTCATATATTCTGCTATACCAAATGGTAGCTACAAAATTCCTGCAATTATATACCAAGTTGCAAACTACCAGGGTATATGATTTGCCATCTTTATTTCATGTTTAGTAATGCTTAGAGAAAACATTCAAATCCGTAAAGGAAAATAAATATCTTACTGCATGTATTTTACAAACCCTGAATCATTTGTTAAAGTTTGGCAATAGTTTTTTTGAACAGATTGCTCTGGAGAGAAACATCAATGTCCATTAGGGTCCTACAAATGTAGGTAGAAGATAAGTAGGAAGAAAATATGTGCCATCATTTGTGGGGAAGAAAGTCTAATGAGAAATATAACGTGATTTAAGTTGGTTTTAAGCTCTTTCTTTTTTTTTACGTTTGCCACTTTGGACTGTATGTAATTAATAGCAAAAGTTCCACTGAGTTATCTTCTGCTAATGTCAGTAAGATGCTAAAATTGGTTAGTAGGCACTGATTTCTTCTCTGTTTCCTTCATATTTTAATTCATCACCTGATCCAATTATCTTATTTTCTGAGTTCCCAGAACTTTTTTTAATCCCTCAAAATTCCAATATAGTTCCAATTAAAGCCAACCACATAAAATTGAAAATAATTTCTTATGACCAATAGAATTACAAAAAATAAATAAATGAATTAATGATTAGCTGCCTGTGGGGATTGTTAATTATTTAAAGTTTAA
>NW_016888891.1:0-531 GCF_001698545.2 Rhinopithecus bieti | reverse complement strand
TATATATAGTATATATATTTACCTATATAATATATACAATATATACACACTGATTTTCCTATACATATATAGGTAGTAAATTTTAATTTAGAAATTAAGCACAGTAAGATTAAAACAATAATAATAGTAAGGAACATTTATAACAACATACTGTGATAAAAGGTATGTTAATGTGATCTCTCTCTTAAAATAACTTATTATACAGAAATTGTTACACAACATGGGCTTTGACTGACCACTTGGCAAGTGACAATCCAATGACCCCAACTAAGAAGTATTTAGCATGATTTCATTACTTGTATCAAATAAGGAGGACACTGGGATAGTTCCCAAAGCAGTTTCTCCCTGAACAAGAGTAAACATTTTGGTCTGGTTAGCTGAGTCCTTTTATGTAGAGGTGGAGTAAAGGCAATGCAGCTGCAGTCATCCATCATTCTTCTTCATGCATTATATAATATATAAATATATTATATGTAATATATTTGTATAATGATATAACAAAATATAATGTATTTTATTTTTTACATTATG
>NW_016888890.1:0-279 GCF_001698545.2 Rhinopithecus bieti | reverse complement strand
CCGGGCGCGGTGGCTCAAGCCTGTAATCCCAGCACTTTGGGAGGCCGAGGCGGGCGGATCACGAGGTCAGGAGATCGAGACCATCCTGGCTAATACGGTGAAACCCCGTCTCTACTTAAAAATACAAAAAACTAGCCGGGCGGTGAGGCGGGCGCCTGTAGTCCCAGCTACTCGGGAGGCTGAGGCAGGAGAATGGCGTAAACCCGGGAGGCAGAGCTTGCAGTGAGCTGAGATCTGGCCACTGCCCTCCAGCCTGGGTGGCAGAGCAAGACTCTGTCT
>NW_016888889.1:0-316 GCF_001698545.2 Rhinopithecus bieti | reverse complement strand
GGGCAGCCAGAGAGAAAGGTCAGGTTACCTACAAAGGGAAGCACATTAGACTAACAGCGGATCTCTCTGCAGAAACCCTACAAGCCAGAAGAGATTGGGGTCCAATGTTCAATATTCTTAAAGATTTTCAACCCAGAATTTCATATCCAGCCAGACTAAGCTTCATAAGTGAAGGAGAAATAAAATCCTTTACAGACAAGCAAATGCTGAGAGATTTTGTCACCACCAGGCCTGCCATACAAGAGCTCCTGAAGGAAGCACTAAATGTGGAAAGGAAAACTGGTACCAGTAACTGCAAAACATAACAAAATATAAA
>NW_016888888.1:0-910 GCF_001698545.2 Rhinopithecus bieti | reverse complement strand
ATTGGCCTCCACTCTCTTCTGGCTTGTAGAGGCTCTGCCGAGAGATCTGCTGTTATTCTGATGGACTTCACTCTGTGGGCAACCCGACCTTTCTCTCTGGCTGCCTTTAACATTTTTTCCTTCATTTCAACTTTGGCGAATCTGACAATTATGTGTCTTGGAGTTGCTCTTCTTGAGGAGTATCTTTGTGGCATTCTCTGTATTTCCTGAATTTGAATGTTGGCCTGCCTTGCTAGCCTGCTCAAGTGGGTCCCTGACCCCAAGTAACCTAACTGGGAGACATCCCCACTAGGTGCAGACTGACACCTCACATCTCACACAGCTGGGTACACCTCGAGATGAAGCTTTCAGAGCAACAATCAGACAGCAATGCTTACTGTTCAGCAATATTCTCTCTTCTGCAGCCTCCGCTGCTGATACCCAGACAAACAGGGTCTGTAGTGGACCTCAAGCAAACTCCAACAGACCTGCAGCTGAGGGTTCTGACTGTTAGAAGGAAAACTACCAAACAGAAAGGACATCCACACCAAAACCCCATCTGTATGTCACCATCATCAAAGACCAAAGTAAATAAAACCACGAACATGGGGAAAAGCAGTGCAGAAAAGCTGGAAATTCAAAAAATCTGAGCGCCTCTCCCCTCCAAAGGAATGCAGCTCCTCGCCAGCAATGGAACAAAGCTGGACAGAGAATGACTTTGATGAGTTGAGAAAAGAAGGCTTCAGTCAATCAAACTTCTCAGAGCCAAAGGAGGAACTACGAACCCAGTGCAAAGAAACTAAAACCTTGAAAAAAGATTAGACGAATGGATAACTAGAAAACCAATGCAGAGAAGTCCATAAACGACCTGAAGAGATGAAAACCATGACAGGAGAACTACATGACAAATGCACAAGCTTCAGTAACCGAC
>NW_016888887.1:0-1140 GCF_001698545.2 Rhinopithecus bieti | reverse complement strand
CTTTATTTGCTATTATTTTTACAAATATTATATCCATATATCTTACAAGCACAAAATTCATTATTGTAATCATTGTTTATATAATTTTATATTTATTAAAGAAACTGAGAAAAAATGTATAATTACAGACATTATAATATTAATTTTGTGTTTATTATTAGCTTTTATTTCATTTGTGCATATGGGTTCAAGTAGCACTTAGTTTAACTTTCTTAATCCAATACAATTTTGCTCCCTCCTGCCATCTCTATGCTATTGGTTACTTGTCTCATTGTCAAATACATTCTATTTCTATATTTAACAGGCCAAAATATACAACGATATACATATTGTTTTGTGCAATTGCTAACTAAACCAGTGAAGAGAAGTAAACAATCTACGTATACATTGTCTTTTACAATTACAAAATTACCTTTAACAATGCTCATAAATTTTATGTCCATGCTTATTTCCTTTTGAGGGAGAAGAAAAGGTCAGTTAGGTAAACAGTCAAGGCTGGTCCTCAGAGAAGCAGCCTGCCTGAAAATCAAAGCTAGAAGCAAAATAGAGCAGCGTGGGGAAAACTCAGGCTGCACCTGCACAGATAAGCAGCACAGAACCCTTATGCTCTTTGTGTGATTAGCGAGCTCCCAGAAACAAAACATATATATTTGCCCCCCTTTTCAGGCATATAAAGGGGGGCTTACCTAAAACAAATCCATAATTACACGAACAAGCGAAGCAGTGCATTGTGCTTGCCTAGAGACATACTCAAAAGTACATAGATAAGGGGAGTTGTGAAGAAGGTTTGATTGATAGAAGTTTCTCAAATGGCTACAGAGCCAATATGGGTTTCTTATAAAAGCTTTTGGATTCAACTGTAAAACAGCAACCTGTCTGGGACCACTCTCTGCTGCGGAGAGCTTTCTTCTTTTGCTTATTAAACTTTTGCTCCAACCTCACCCTTTGGGTCTACGTTCCTTAATTTTCTGGTTGTGAGACCAAGAGCTCAGATTACAACGTAGACAATGAGACCAGTGACCTTCCATTGTTTCACTTTCACCCTAAAGAACTTCATTTAGTATTTCTTATAAAGTGAATGTATTAGCAATGAATCCTCTCAGATTTTGTTCATCTGTGAATATTTTTATTCCTCTTTCA
>NW_016888886.1:0-912 GCF_001698545.2 Rhinopithecus bieti | reverse complement strand
CTCGTTGCTCAACTCCTACTTACGAGTGAGAACATGTTGTGTTTGGTTTGCTGTTCCTGGGTTAGTTTGCTGAGAATAATGGTGTCCAACTTCATCCATGTACCTGCAAAGGACATGAACTCATTCTTTTTTATGGCTGCATAGTATTCTATGGTGTATATGTGCCACATTTTCTCTAGCCAGTCTATCTGTGATGGGCATTTGAATTGGTTCTGTGTCTTTGCTATTGTGAATAGTACTGCAATAAACATACATGTGCATGTGTCTTTAGAGTAGAATAATTTATAATCCTTTGGGTATATACCCAGTAATGGGATTGCTGGGTCAAATAGTATTTCTGGTTCTAGATCCTTGAGGAATCGCCATGCTGTCTTCCACAATGGTTGAACTAATTTATACTTCCACTAACAGTGTAAAATGTTCCTATTTCTCCATATCTTCTCCAGCATCTGTTGTTCCTGACTTTTCATGATTGCCATTCTAACTGGCATGAGATGGTTTCTCATTGTGGTTTTGATTTGCATTTCTCTAATGACAAGTGATGATGAGCTATTTTTTTTCATATGTTTGTTGGCTGCATACATGTTTTCTTTTGAAAAGTGTCTGTTTATATCCTTTGCCTACTTTTGATGATTTTTTTTTTCTTGTAAATTTGTTTAAGTTCCTTGTAGATTCTGGATTAATTTAGCCCCTTGTCAGATGGCTAGATGGCAAAATTTTCTCCCATTCTGTAGGTTGCCTGTTCACTCTGATGGTAGTTTCTTTTGCTGTGCAGAAGCTCTTTAGTTTAATTAGAACCCATTTGTCCATTTTGGCTTTGGTTGCAACTGCTTTTGGTGTTTTAGTCATGAAGTCTTTGCCCATGCCTATTTGCTGAATGTTATTGCCTAGGTTTTCTTCTATGATTTTTTT
>NW_016888884.1:0-910 GCF_001698545.2 Rhinopithecus bieti | reverse complement strand
CCATGCCTATGTCCTGAATGATATTGCGTAGGTTTTCTTCTAAGGTTTTATGGTTTAGGACTTATATTTACATCTTTAATCCATCTTGAGTTAATTTTGTGTAAGGTGTAAGGAAGGGATCCAGTTTCAGCTGTCTACATATGGTTTACCAGTTTTCCCAGTACCATTTATTAAATAGGGAACCCTTTCCCCATTGCTCGTTTTGTCAGGTTTGTCAAAGATCAGATGGCTGTAGATGTGTGGTGTTATTTCTAAGGCCTCTGTTCCATTCCATTGGTCTATATATCTGTTTTGTACCAGTACCATGCTGTTTTGGTTAGTGTAGCCTTGTAGTATAGTTTGAAGTCAGATAGCATGATTGGGATGGCATATTCTTAACTCTTTGAATAGCAAAGATACAATCAAATGAATGTATTAAATAAATGTTGGGTTTAATTAGTTGAAAACTTATACATCTTATGGTTGCAGTTTAATTAATCTGATATAGCATGAAAAGCAATTTGGTAATGTATATTAAGCATTTTAGGATATTTATGTGGTCTTAAAGGTAGACTTCATTTTTTAAATGTCTCATGGGGACATATTGTAAAACAAAGACAAAGACTTCTTGTCCACTAGGTTATTTATAGTAGAAATATTTGGAAACTTTCTAAACATATTGAAAATAAGTAATTATTGTTATCCATACCAAAATACCATACAGTCAATAAAATGACTTTTGAGTAATCTTAAATGACCAGGTCAGGGACAATGCATGGCTAAAGTGAAAAGTAAACCACAAAATGGCATACATATAACACAATATTAAGTCTGTATTTCAATGGATACTCTTTTAAAAAACAGAAAAAAGATTAAAAGAAAATACACCAACATGTTCTCTCTGGTTGCTTCTGGTTGTTAAGCTTACCAG
>NW_016888883.1:0-1538 GCF_001698545.2 Rhinopithecus bieti | reverse complement strand
CTGAATTGATTTATTGTTTAGGTTTTATGTTTTTTCTATGTTTATTTAATGTTTAAAGAGTGGTGTACTTAGAATGTGAAAGGTCTTAAGTTTACAATTTCAAAGATTTTGACTATTGTACAAACCTGTATAGTTGCCACTCAAACCAATATATAACAGTTCCATCACCCAGAATGCTCCCTGTGTTCCTTCCTAGTCACTTTGCCATTACCCTCCTCCAAACACCAGAGACAATATGGATTAGTTTTGCATGTCTTTGTCTTCATATACATTGATTCATACAGTATGTATTCTTTCGGGTTTGACTTCTTGAGTCAAAATCTATGTAAGATTCATCCATATTTTGCATGGATCAGTTTTCATTTTTTTACATTGTAATTGAGCAATATCCTGTTATATGAATGTACCACCATTTTCCTTTCTCTTGATGATGAACATTTGTGTTATTTCCAGTTTGGGCTATTGTAAATAAGAGCACTAAGATACTCTTGTAAAAGCCATTTTATGGACGTAATGTTTTATATCCCTTGGGTAAACTGCTGGCAGTGGGATTGCTGCATCACAGAATCTTATGTTAAATTGCCAGTATTTCACAGTGGTTGTACCATTTGACAGTCTCAACAGCAATGTATGAAAGTTCCATTTGTTCCACATCCTTGCCATTATTTGGTATTATTTATCTTTTTTATTTCAACTACTCTAGTGAGATTAAAATTTCATCACATTATGGCTTTATTTGCATTTCTCTGCTTAAGAATGATGTTGAGGAACTTTTGTGTGTTTATTGGCCTTTCTGTGTCTTCCTTTATGAGGTGTCTCTGACATTCTTCTGCCCATTTTGATTTTTTTTTGTTTTATATTGTTTATTTTAGGAATTCTTTCTATATTGTAGAAGATCTTTGTCAGATAAATGTTCTTAACATATTCTCCCAGTCTTTGTCTTGTCTATTCATTTTCTTAATGATTTCTTTTTTGGAAAATTGAAATGTAATTCACATGCCATCAAATTCACTCTTTATAGTGAACAATTCAGTGTTTTTTAGTATATTCACAAAGTTGTGCGACCATCACCACTATGTAATTCTAAACATTTTCGTCACATCTCAGATATACCCCATATCTATTAACACTCCTCATTTTCCTCTTCCCCAGACCCTGGAAGCTGGTAATTTACTTAAAAAAATCATGCAGAATTGCCTATTCTGGACAGCTCATATAAATGGAATGATACAATCTGTGGCCTTTTGTAGGTGGCTTATTTCATTTAGCATGATTTATGGCTGCATAATATTTCACTGTATGGATATACTACATTTAAAATTCATTCATCAATTGATAGGCATTTGGGTTTTCTATTTTGTCTACTACAACCAATACTGTTATAAATATTAATGTTCAGGTTTGGGGTAAACTTAAGTTTTCCATTCTCTCAAGTGTATTTCTAAGAATGGAATTGCTGGGCTATATGATAGCTCTATTTTCACTTTTTTGAGGAACTGCTTAACTGTTTTCCAACTGCACCATTTTACATTCCCACC